>NW_009210452.1:0-569 GCF_000690835.1 Fulmarus glacialis
GTCGAGTAGCGCTACCGGGGGGCAGCGGGGGCGCCGGTGTTTGTTCCCCCACCCCCCCAAGTCGTTTAAAGGCACCAGCACTGGGCGCAAACAGTGAGGCTTTGTGAAGGCGTGTGCGCCAAGCCCAGTGCAAAAGCGGAAAAAAAAAGAAAAAGAAAAGAAAAAAAAAAGTGGTTATAGTAGGTTTGTTAAGGAATCCGGTAAGTTATAGGGAGCAAAATTAAATGTCTGGTGCTTACACGACGGCATGTTTTACAAGGGAGAAGGAAACTGCGCAGAAAATGCATGGGCTTTTATTGTTGGTTTTCATTGCCTGTATTGTGGTGGATGCTTTATGCTACGGAGAGCAAGTTTAATTGAACCAGATCGCTGATTTCATATAGTAGGGGGCATGGGGTGGGTTTTTTTTTGTTTTGTTTTCGGAGTTAACCGTTTCGGGGACTAGAGGCAGGCAGGACTGGGCTCCGCAGCCTCCGAGTTTCGAGCCAGCAAATAAAAACACGTTACATAAAAACAAACACCGAGCCCGGTTATCAAAGCCTCAATCTCTCTCTATTATTTTCCCTTGT
>NW_009210452.1:1512-2064 GCF_000690835.1 Fulmarus glacialis
CCCTGCATAGCTTTTCGGTCACCCAGCAAGAAGCTTAATTTCTTAACAGCAAACCTGAAATCAAGCGTTGGGTAAACAGTATTAATAATTGCATTACAATGATTAAATTAATCTTACTGGTAGCTAGGAGAATATAGATTGGGATTGAATAACACGATGTAAAGTTCACTGCACAAAGACAATAGCACAACAAATACCTCGATGAAGAATTCCAACTTTTCTCCAAGTAGGCTGCGGGGCTTGTTCAATTATAATTTAAGGAAGAGAAAATTTCCTGTTACGGGGAATGCACTGAAACCTGTGTGTGAGGGGGTGCGTTTGGTCTCCCAGCCTGTATTAGAAATAGATCTAATTCCGTCCAAACCCCCCCCCCCCCCCCAATCCCCCCAAATTTAAATATTTCTTTCTGGCCGTGGATCTGCTAAAAACGAGCCCGTAGCCCGTCGCTTCCCACCCGGGAAGGAGCGAAGGCTGCCGGCGCGGAGCAGCCTCCCCGCACGAACGAAACGGATTTCCCGGGGGGGTGGCCGGGACATTTCGGGGAGGGGGGCG
>NW_009210453.1:0-1172 GCF_000690835.1 Fulmarus glacialis
TGCGTCTGGAGCCAGCCCCGGCTGGGAGTACCCACGGCACTGCCCTCGTGAGCATCGGGAATCCAGTCCTCAAGGCTGCAAAAACTCCTCACGCGGTACAGCCTGACCTGTTACTCTCGTTACAGCGTGGATTTTAAGGGGCTATTTTAAAAGCGTGGCAATTTTCCCTGGACAGATGCTGATGTGCCATCCCGCAGAGCTGCTGGGGACCGGCTGCGTGCTCCTTGCAGGTAACTTGTCCCCAGACTGGGCTAGGTGCCAATGCCTGTTGCAAACCCACAGAGAGCCCGAGGTTTCAGCGGAACTTTGCAATTGTGTACGGGGATCTCTGGTCCGTAAAAGTTAGACTTTTTAGATGGGGCAAAATGCTTAAGCTGAAGGGGAAAGGTGTGTCTGCTTCCCTGCCCAAAGACAGAGGAGGTAGAAGCAGCTCAAGCGCGAGGCACAGCGCCAAGGCTAAAAGTCTACTGCAGGTAGATTTATACCGGGGCTGATATATGTAATAACACAAACTTTGCTGCAGTTATACTCATGTGAGCAATCTCACTGTGGTCCTTATGTATATGCACTGGCTGCCTTGAAGCACAAATGCACAAAGACTTTCAGGGCGAGCATCTAAAATAGAAAAGAAACACCCAGATTTCCAGACGCCGTGGTCTTAGTGAGCTCTGTTTGAGTGTCTATAGAATGAGCTTTGGGTATTGCAGTTGCAAAAAGATGCCCGTGATGAAGTACTTTCTCTTACCTTCTGCTAGTGGTACCGCATGTTCTGTCTAAATAGTGTTCTCCTAGAGCAAGGGGATTTTTCGGTCCCAAGATTGTTTCCTTTCCCCCCCACATCTTTGGGGGGGGGGGCACAAAAGTTTGGGGGGCATGAAGGCACAAAAGCGAAAACCGATAGCTGCTTCTCAAGGTTATGAGAGTGAGAAATTAAAAACATAGGATGAGCTCAATTTACTTGGATTATTACGCCTATTTTCTTTCCTGCCTGTGCTGCAAAATTACTAAGAGTAATCACCGGTCGGAGCATAAGGGACAGTTTTCAGGGCTGTTTGCAGAGACGGCAGGCGGCAGTGTAAATGCACGTGAACATCTGCTTATCGGGGCAGGAACTGAGACGCGGCGGAGAGAGAACCACAACCACAGACAGTGCCGCTCGTGACGCTGTGGCG
>NW_009210453.1:1329-7942 GCF_000690835.1 Fulmarus glacialis
CGCCGGTCCCCGCCTCGGCGAGTCTCAGACCTGACGCGCCCGTGCAAGGGCCAGGCTGACAGCTTTGGCGAGGAGGAGGGGACCGTTAGCAGAAATCCTGGGGCCTCCTTCAGAGCAGCCTCTTAGGAGTACCGGGATTGCCACTGGCAATTAACTGGACCTCTGCCTGGGTAGATAAACACCCTTTCTTTTGTTTCCTCTGCCTGGGGCTGGCTTCTTGCTTTAAACCCTTTAACCTCTCCTTTTTTTTTTTTTTTTTTTTTTTTTAAGAATCCACTTTAGAAGATAGGACTATAATAGTAATAGTGATTTCTGCCTGGCTTTCCTAAAAAGCTCTTTTTTTTCGGGGCTGGGAGCTGTGACCCCCAGTGGCTCCTCTTGAAGTCCTGTTAGGGCCCAAGTCGTGACAAGCCCAGCAATTGCCATGTGGGTTGGGAGACAACCGCGTCCCGCTCCGCTGGGAGCATCTGGACACTTTCAGCCCCAAACAAGACCAGGAATTGGGAATGAGCAATGGAAATTAGGTCAGGATTAGAAAACCCCTTCTGGGCACAGACTGGGAGGAAATGCCACCCAAATACACATAAAACTCAAGTAGAAAAAGCTCGCAGCCCTGCAGCCAGATATCCCCAAGCACCCTGTGCTGTATTTAGGCACCTATATCAGCTCCGGCTGGGATGTCTCCCTGCCTGGCAGCATGATGGGCGATGGCTTTGCGAGAGGCTGTGACCCAGCGGTCCAGGTACCACGTGGGTGCCCTCGGCACGGGGCGTACGAAAGCCTCTCCCACGCCATGCCGACTTGCTCCGTCTCCCCGGCTCATCCTCCCTTCCCCTGCCACCCAGGGCTGCTGGTGCTTTCGCAACAGGCTGCAGAAGCGGCGGGACCCCTCGAGAGAAAAGCCACCGCTGTGGGATCCTCGGTGCTGCTCCCTGGGCCGGATAACGTCACGCACATCTACTCCACGCGGTGGGAGTACCTCAATGGCACCAGCTCCCGCACCATCCTGCAGCACCGCAGCGGGGCTCACCACCCAGCCATCCACGCGCCCTACGCAGGACGAGCCGTTTTCCACCCATCCAATGGATCTCTCTTGTTGGAGGATGTCCAGGAAAGTGACAGCGGCATCTACAAAGTGACTGTCGACATGGGAGACAGGGAGAGCCTGAAAATCCTGCTGGAAGTCCTCAGTAAGTGGTGGGCATGGGAGGGAGGAGCGGGGTGATGGGTGCAAGCAGAGCAGTGGTGGTATTTGACTGTGTATGGACCATCGGCCAAAGGGATTTGGAGAAGGGATCTGAGCTAAGCCTAATGGGCCAGCCATGAGTTTGTTTGAACCTGCCATGCATGGAGACATCACCAGGGAGACTTTGGGAAGAGGTTCCCAACCTGTCCCAGGGGAGAAGACCTGGTGGTGCTGCCCAGGGAGAGCCTGGCTGTGGCAGAGGGCTGGGCTCCATCCTGGAAGGGCAATTCCCTCCCTTGTTTTCTACTCTCGGTGCAGGGATGGAGGGACTGGTGGGGTGCTGCCTGTGGAGAGTACCTCTGACACCTTTTGCGAGGGGGACCCGGCAGAGCCGATGGAGCTGAGCCCAGCAGGGTGGGCTTTATGGACAAGTCGTGAAACAAATCTCCCCCTCAGACCATACCGACTGATAGACTGTTTGCAACTTGCAGGCACCAGCTGCTGTTGCAGAGATAAGAGCACACGTTAAATAACACAGAAATTCCTCCTCAATATCGCTCTCGGCAATTCCCTTAATTTGCTTTGGCGTTATCCTTTCCCTGCTATAATAATGCTAGCACAGCCCTTCACCGCCCATTTCTCCTTTCCATCACACATAAATCTGAATGGGATCTGCATCCTTTTCCTCTTTTTTCTCATTTCCTGACGTATTTTAAGATGCCCTGTATTTACCCAAATGCGGTAAAAGAAAGGACTCAGCTAGAAAGAAAAAAAACCCCAAGGGAAAGGCACCTGCGATCGCACCGTTGCAGACTCAAGGGTGCTGTGGTGACAGCTGCAGCCGAGATCCCCATCACGGATGCTCCAGGTCATGTCTGAGAGAAGTGCTGGTGTTTCTGTCCCCTTTCCAGAGCCCGTGTCTCGCCCTCGGCTCCGGAGCAGTGCTCTCGTGGCCCAGGCCACCGGCGAGGTGCTGTGTGACGTGGTGGAGGGCAGGGTGGACACCATCGCCTGGAAGAAGGATGGGCAGCCCCTTCCCCCGGACAGAGGTTTCCACCTCTCTGACAACCTCAGCGTTTTGTACCTGAGGTCGGCGAAGAAGTCGGACTGCGGCTCCTACTCCTGCAACGCCAGCAATGGGATAAGCTGGCAAGAAACCTCCTTGAACGTCACCGTTGCAGGTGATCGCTGCTGGGGTTTCACCTCCCACTGCTCCTCCGGCTCTCCACCCTTCCCTGGGGATCCCTGGGTGGTTTCATCCCATCCTTCTGCCTCCAGCCCCCAAGGTCTGGCCGCCCTCCCGTGAGGTTGTGGCCCACATGCTGTTGACAGGAGCTCCCCATCATAGGATGATCAGCAGCAGTTCCTGGTCTCTGATACCACCAAGGCACAGTCCTTGGCAGGATGGGCTGCAGGAGGTTGGCTGTTCCCTCTTGGAGAAGGTCCCAAGCGATGGCCCTCGGCCAAGGTGATGGTGAGAAGGACATGGGCAGGGGGGTGGTGGCCGGGAAGCCCGTGAGCAGCGCATATCCCAGGTTGGACATTTCATGGACCACAGCCTGCAGCAGAAAGCGCTGATTTGGCCACCAGCTGGCAAATAAATTGAATCTGTCCTGATGATGGAGGAGCCCCATGGCCCACCAGAGCTACCCGTGCTGGTCCTGCCGGTGGCCTGACTCCTGGTTCCTCGGGTGGTTTTTTTTCCCAGGTCTCTCCCCCCCCTTGCAGGATGTGCTGAGGATTGCGGTGGTTGCTGTGGTCTTTGCTGCTGTCTCGGGATGGGGATTAATTTTTCCCGTCTGCCAGTCTGAAAAGCTACGAATAAGTGAGTCTGCAGTTGGGGGGGCAGCTGAACCCTCATTTCCCTCGGCTGGTGGGGGAGGGCAAGGAGCGTTGCTGCAGAAAGAGCTGGTAATCAGCTAATTGCCTTTCCCGCTGTCTGAACACCTTGCCTTCTCCTCATCTGGCAGGCCTTTATAGCAGTAGAGAAACTTCCCTTGGCAAATTTTTTTTAAAGGTGAAAACTGATTTTACTCTGTTCTTAAGCTAGGTTAGATCCTGCGGCTTCCCAGACATTTTGTTCTAGAGAGTTGAGGTGATTGATTGACTTCAATAGAAAAAAATCTTTCTCAGGAGCATTTTTTTTAATTAGAAGGCTCCATTTTTAAGAAAGGATGTTTAATAATACACTGTACCGGGGGGCACAGAGCCCTTTCCAACTACCCACGCTAAAGAGCGGGTCAAACCCACCGGGCCCTGGCCAGGGATTCCCCACAGCATCCCGGGTGGGGACGGGCTGAGGAAGGGTTGGGGGCTGGCGCGGGACATCACGAGGGGCCACAGCAGTCACCCCCCGCTGCTCTGGGTGTCTAGGGGGGGAGCTGTGGAGGTGGCTCAGCGCCTACACCTGCGGGCTGGTGTGCATCGCCTCCCTCCTGGCAGGCACCGCCGGGATCCTCTGGATGCGAGAGGAAGGTAGGAGGTGGCTGCTGGGGGACGGTGCTGTGCAGACCCTGCTCCTTTACCCGGTGCGGGGTGCAGCATGGAAAAGCAATCCTTGCTGGGCAAACCGTATGGGGTGAAGACCTGATGGGAGATGTAGAGTCTCATGGGGGTCAGAGAGGAAGGCAGTGCCCCGGAGAGGGAGGGTCACCCAGCTAAACACGTGGGGACAGACCCAGCCAGAGCCACACGTGTCTTCCCCATGTGTGATCTCAGCTAGTCGTGGGGGCCTGGACCACCGTATGGGTTACACACCCACCCATACAATTAATATAGTTATTACCCTTTACCCAGAGCCCTTTCCCAGAGTTAATTGCAGGAGGGCAGTTAAAATGATCAAGGGATGGAGAGGCTGCTTGCACGGACAGGTTGAAAAGGCTGGGCGTCGGGAGAGGGTGGGAAAGGGATATGATGGAGGGTTACGAAACGATGAAGGTGGTAGACCAATGCAAGAACTGGTGCTCTGCCTTCTCCTGTTTTCTTTCAGGCCCTTCTATTGCGATCATATTGCCAGAGATCATCCTTACATACGTGATCGTGGTAACCTTCCTGGTCTCCGCCACCGTGACCTTCCAGCCTACCAAGCTCATCCAACTGAAGAGCAAAACAGGTGAGCTGTTTTACCAAGGATGGCAGGGAGGGAGATAAAACTGGTCCACAGGTTTTTTATTTTGCTGAAATTTTAAAATGAAAACCTTATTTCTACTTCTGTGCTAACTCAGGCTGGTGGATTCCGCACCAGACCATGGGTGAGGGCAGACCCCCGTCCGCGTCTCGTAACATTAACACACATTAACATCACTTTGCCGTCTTTCCCTCGGCCAGCGCAGCGCACGATGGGCTACGCTGCTCCCGGAGGAGTGGTTTCGGTGGTGCTGACGACCAGCCTCCTCCTAAAGAACATCCACCATCGCCACGGTGAGAGGGGATGCTCCAGGGACCACCCCAAGGATTTGTCACACTGAGGCTAAAACTTGTCCACGATATGTAATGCCGATATCCCTTCAACTTGGCCATTCGGAGTTAGACCTGCTCCAAAAAAAATCCAGCAGATTGGGGTTTCCAGCAAAGTGAAATCTTTGCAAAAGCCAAACTAGTTTTCACACACACACCTTTTTTTTTTTTTTTTCTTTTTTTCTTTTTTTTTTTTTTTTGCGTGTGTGCATGTTTTCACGGTGGCAATTTCCTTTCTCCTTTCTCTCCTGCTGCTTCGGATGGCATTTTGTGCTGACGCCTGGCTGGTTTGACCACAGAAGAAGGATGCACGGAGTTCGTGGACGTGACCGCCCTCACGGTCAGCACGGCGGCCGTGTCGGCCCTCCCGCTCCTCGCCATCTTCCTCTGCTGTAAGTCTCCCTGCTCCTTCATTTCCCTGCCCCTCCGAGTGCCTTATATTTAGCGAGCTGGTTTCCCTCTGTCCGCACACAACCAAGCAGCCATGTGAATTATTTAAAAATTACTTGTTCGGCTCTTGTGCAGACCCCACGACCTCTCCATTGACCGTTTCCCTTCCCCGGTGAGCCCCAGACACCATCCCCCCAGTACGTCCCGTACTGTGCGTTCGGTGCCTCTCGTACGCTTTCTCCTGACGCCCGGGAACAGACTTGTCCTTTCGCAGATCACACGACTCAGGGATGGCTGAAGGAACGGGACTCCACATGGGCGGACAAGGAGAGGTAGATCCTCTATTGCCTTTTTCTGCCTAAATTTATACCGTCTTGAAGTGAAAAGAGCGGGATATGGAAATTATCCCGTGCCTTGTTTGAAGCCCTAGACCCCAAGAAAGATGCAGTCCAGCGCTGCCCTCCCAGCCCCTGATTTCATCCTGGAGGTCCCCATCCAGCAAAGCGCTTGAGTGCCTGCTCAAATCTCCCCACAGATTTTTTCCCTCAAGGCCTCAGCCCGAAGCCTTTCAGCCTTAATTCCTGCGGGTTTCATCCCAGCACTTTGGATTTCAGCCATGCTGTGGGCGCATTTGGGCTTAGCCAACCTGCGTGCCCTGCGGAAGGGCCCCAGGGCATCGCAACCTGATGGCCCTCAGCCAGCTTCTCTTTGCCCCGGCCAAAACCATCCTGAGATAGAGAGGAACGAGCATCCCACCCGCAGCGAGGGTGTGTACATACACCCCGTGTATACGCAGCCCCTGGCTCCGGCGGTGCTCAGCACGTCCTGCCTCCTCTTCCTTCCAGGTCCTTTGAAATGTCTCAGCCCAGCAGCAAGGATGCTGTTTCCACCCCTTAAAGGTCAGTCGGGGTGTTTCTCGCTTGGCTGAGTCAACTCAATCTTTCTCCCAGGTTTATCGGGTTCAGAGCTCTCTGTTTCAGTGGGTTTCAGCCTCTGCGAGACCTGTAATAAATGGCAATGAAATGAACTCATTTCTGCTTTTTTTTTTTTCTAACACAGAGCCGGGGGAGGCCAAATGCACATTTTTCCCTTTCTTTCTCTTTAAAACCAGGCCCTAAAGTAGAGAAGCACCTTTAGAAATAGTTGCAGGAGTCTTTCTAACCAGGTTATCGCAATAACGAGGCCGCCTCTTTTTCTAAACCTATGTGGGTAACCAAATGCGGCCACCCCACCCTTTCCCGCGGCCATGCTTGGCTGCTCGCTCCCTGGTGCAGAGGATTTCAGGGCATGTTTTGGGGGGGTGTCAGGCTCTCTCGCCCTGAATCCACGGGTCTAAGGGACAGCATGGGACAGCATCTCCAGGGGAGCACTGTCCCTGCCATCGCGAGGCCCGGGGCGGGCAGCAGCTGACCCGAGCCTGCTCTGGAATCTGTTTGCTTCAACGCAAATCAGTCTGTAGAAGCCCTGACCCCGTGTCGGGCCGTGCTGACGTTGTCTCCTCCGCTCCCTGCTGGGTTTTCCTGCCTACAAGGAGGGGCTCGGCCGTGGGGCGTTTTTGGGGTGGCGATGGGGCGGCCCACG
>NW_009210453.1:8047-10429 GCF_000690835.1 Fulmarus glacialis
CCTATAAGGAGGGTCTCGGCCGTGGGGCGTTTTTGGGGTGGCTATGGGGCGGCCACGGTTTGGATGCTGCCTACACGGAGGCAGCCTTGCCCGCGCTTCGGGGCAGGAGAGGTCTTGTTCCTTGTGGTTAGCAGGAATCTGGATCTGTATTAACTTCATTTATTTATTTCTGGCCTTCCTCCTTGGTTTTTCCTGCCTGAAAAAGCAGCGTCACATCCGCACCTCCTCCCCGCCCCGCTTCCCCCTTCCCGCATAGAGAAACAAGAGCTGCTGGCCTCTCGTGTCAAGAAAATGGGGAAAAATCCTGTTACCTGCAGCAGGAGCCGTACTTTCAATGGATCCCTCTCCAAACAACCCGACTTAACTGAAGATCGGGAGTTAAGTAAGATCGAGATATAAGAAAAACAGATGTTAAAATCAAAAGGGGGGGGTTAGACGCTGAGCGCCCTGTGGTTTTACCCCCCGGCTAAGCAATGATAGGTGGCTGCGTTTAGCCGTTGTGATACAGGGAAACCGCGGCTTGTAGCTTCATCTCAGGTTGAGCGCTCAGAGTCTGGCAAGTTTAAGGGACGTCAAACTGCGAGAGGCCACAGAGGCCGTTAGGGCCTCTGCTAATTGCACGAAGCAAATCAGGCAGCGGAGAGCAGTCAGAGACAAAGTAACTCTGGGAGCTGGTAAGTATCGCGGGCAAAATGCCCTCATCCCATCAGGATGCCAATGCGACATTCAGCTTCTTGCTGGTACCTGAGTGCAGCCCGCTCTGCGGTACCAGAGATCGCAGCCGTATTAGAGGTAGGAGTTAAGAATTCCACCATTTCTATGGCTTTTTAAAGTCTCTTTTTCAATTCCACCCCCCCCCCAGGTATTCCTGCAAATGTAACTGAGCCCTGCAGTTCTGCGTGCGGGAAACCTCACGGCTGGCCCCAGGGGAAGCAAACGCAAACAGACCAAGTTACTGCCATTTGTAAAGGGAATTTTCTCCCTCTTCCAAGCGCAATGTCACAAGAATCTCTCGTTAATAATGGACGGAAAGGAGTTTTGCTGGGGGCATGGGCCATGTTTACATATCTCCGGGCCTTACGTGCTGCTTTCCTGTTGCCCTGCTAGCAGTGAATACGAATTATTTATTGACTTTGTGTTTGCTTAGCCCTTGTCAGCAGAGTCTCTGGCTTTTCTGTAATACCATTAAGGTTAAAAAAAAAAAAAAGTGGCTGATTTAATCTAGCAGGCTAAACGAGAGATGCCGAGGGCGCATGGTTGCTCAGGACCGCAGTCAGATAGCTTTTGAATGCTGAGAAGGATGGAAACTCTACAACCTCTCTGGTCACCCTCACAGTAAGACAATGTTTTCTTGTATTCAGACTGAATTTCCTTTTTAATGCGTGCCCATCGCCTCTCGGCCTGTCAGTGGGCACCGCTGAAAAGCCTGGCTCCCTCTTCGTTACACCCTTTGTTAGATGTTCATCCCCCTTGATGAGACCCCCTAAGCCTCCTCTCCTCCAGGCTGAACAGTCCCAGCTCTCCCACCCTCTCCTTGCATGACAGATGCCTCAGTAACCAAATCGTCTTTGCGGCCCTTTGCTGGACTCTCCAGTAAGCCCATATTCCTTCTATACTGGGAGCCCAGAACTGCACCCAGCCCTTCATATGGGGACTCACCAGCGCTGAGCAGAGGAGAAGGGTCACCTCCCTCCATCTGCACTGATGCTCCTAATGCAGCTCGGGACACTGTTGGCCACCTTTGCTGCACGAGCACGTTGCTGGCTTGTGGTCAAGGCGGTGTCCAGCAGGACCCCCGAGCCCCGCAGAGCTGCTTCCCAGCCGGCCAGCCCCTGCGCGTCCTGGTGCCCGGGGCTGTTCCTCCCCAGGGGCAGGACTTTGCATGTCCCCTTGTTGACCTGCACAAGGTCCCTCTCAGCCCATTTCTGCAGCCTCTTGAAGTCCCTCTGGATGGCAGCACGACCCTTGGATGTACCAGCCGCTCCTCCCAGCTTTGTAGCATTGGCAGACTGGCTGAGGGTGCGCCCTGTCCCATCCTCCAGGTCATTAATGAAGATGTTAAACAGGACTGGCCCCACTACCAACCCCCGGGACGCACCGTTAGCCCTCAGCCAGTCTTCACCCACCCCACCGCCCACTTGTCTGCCCCAGACTTGGTCAGCTTGTTTATGAGGGTGCTACGACAGACGGTGTCGAAAGACCAGCTTGCCAGTGCGATGGTGGTGAGTAGAAGGTGGCACCTGGTGAGGAGCCAGAGGTCCCTGGGGAGAGGGATGGACTGGAGATCATTCCTAGCGCCGAAACCTCCCCCGCGGAGCAGGAGGCTGGAGGTCCGGGTCCCTGCAGAGGTGGGTGCGCAGGGCAGAGGGAGCCCCTCGGTGC
>NW_009210454.1:0-10873 GCF_000690835.1 Fulmarus glacialis
GGGGAGTCCGGGGGAGGCCGGAGGGGACGTGGTTTGGGGCTTCCTACTCATGGTGCTACTCGTGGAGCCTCCACGTTGGGCTAAGAGCGTCCCGTGAACCTGATTCACAGATGGGGTCTCCATGGTGTGGCATGAGCAAAGCCCCTTCCCACTCCACCAGTGGGGGAGATGGCTTTGCTGACATGGCTGAGGAAGGGAGTGGCCCATGGTGTGACACAATGGGCTTTCCAAAGCAAAGTGGCAGTGGGAGGCTGGGCTGCGGGCTGTGAAGGGCTGGCTTTAGTGCAGTGGAGGAAATACCACAGTGATGCAGCATGATGTAGTGCAGCTGATGTTGGGGCTGCCAGGCTGCGTGAGGAACTCGCTGCAGGAGTGACTCCTGAGCTCGATACAGGGCCAAAAGTGACATAGCAGCCGTGTCGTGCTAATGATGAAGAACATCAACAAGAGAAAGGAGTGTCATGACTTAGCTCAGTAGCTTGTAGGAAATAGGTGAGGTGGGAGATCCCCAGTGGTTACGTGGTGCAGCAAGGTGACATGGGTGTGGAGGAGGGAATGATGTAGCAGATGACAGTGGCAGGAGGTGACAGGACTTCCCGGAAGGCAATGAAGAAAGACAGCAAGTTGGTCAGATGTACTGACCATAACTTGTTTGTCGATATTCAGATTCAAAGTTTGACAAGAAAAGGATGGTTTTTCATGTCAGTGCTGATAATTAATCACGGTTATCACATAACTGAAGTAGCAACAGCGTTGGTAAGATTCCACATCCAGTTGGATCATTTTAAGTAAAAACAGACTGAATTTGCAAAATTAGTAGAATAGAAATGTGTAAAACAGCTGAATGTACATGCATCAAACAATACAGTATGTTCAGAAACATACTAAACCCATTTGAAAGTAGGAAGATACTGTCTGCAAAAGCTTCAATAAAAGGGCTGTCATAAGCATTCTGTTATGTCTTCTCAAAATATTTTTTTAAATGTTTGGGTTCATCGTATGACTGGGCTTAGTTCTGCATATCTGTTCTTGTAGTCTTTTTTGTGCTTGTGGATGAGTTTTATTTTTCAAATGTGATTTATTCTAAAAATGAAAGTTGGTGATAAATAGCACATAAGCCAGGAGAGATTAAGCTAGAACTGGTTTGCATTGGTTTTTGTTTGTGACTGTACTGGCTGTAAGAATTTACCCTGGATACTGCTTGTTTTCAGTTTGGAGTTTCATTTAGGTCATTCTCATCTGTTTTCCACAGCAACCAAGACCTAGAACTATGTGCTATTCCAGTGTTCTTGATAGTGTGTCTGGGAAAGGTGTTACGTCTTGCTTCTGAAATAAGCATCTTGCTCGGCCTTTAAAATCTATTTGCTTCTATTGCAAGTAAGGGTCAGAATAACTACGAGCACCCAAGGGATCACACAGCCTGCAGGAAGCGATAGGACGAGAGGAAATGGCCTCAAGTTGCACCAGGGGAGGTTTAGACTGGACATTAGGAAAAACCTCTTTACTGAAAGGGTGGTCAGGCCTTGGAACAGGCTGCCCAGGGAAGTGGTTGAGTCACCATCCCTGGAGGTATTTAAAAGACGTGTAGACGAGGCGCCTAGGGACATGGTTTAGTGGGCATGGTGGTGTTGGGTTGACGAAAATCTTTTCCAACCTTAATGATTCTATGATTCTATGATTCTAAGTCTTGACAGTCTCTGCAATGGAGCTGATTACTAGCTGGTGCAAGTGGTTTGCGAGGAAGTGGTCTGAGGGCATGTGTATTTAATTTGATACCTTAAGCCATAAGTGTGAGATACTGTATTACCTGTTCTGAGGCTAAAGGTCAAGAACAGAGAAAACTATATGGCAGAATATTTAGGCTATAAATTGGGGGGTGGAAAAAAGGTGGGGGGTGGGGGGGGGCAGAGTTAGAGGGTTTTTTTGTTTTTAATAAAGAATTTGAGTCTTCAGTAGAGAACTGTTCTTGTGATACGACATATATTTTGGGATCTTGTAGCGGGCAATTTCAGAGTGGTTCTTTGCTGGTTTCCCTAATTGCAGGAAAGAGGCGAAAAAAGGTGTAGAAAAGCTCTGGAATTTGGGATGGATGTTAACGCATCAGGATTCACTATTACATATGACGAATTCTTGTCTGAATTTCTTCAGGTATTATTTTAAGACAAGAAGATGCGAATTACCTGATGATTGTTTCTCCATTGGTTTCACTGTTCCTTAAACATTAACAAAATAGATGATTCACGGCAAACTGGTGCAGTATTGTCTTCAGTTACTCCCAAGTGTACACATCTTCATAATGCCCTCAGTTGTCTTTCATAAATCATCTCTTAAGTTGAATTGATGTTTACAGTAAATGAAGAAATGCAAATGCCTAACTTACTGTGGTTTTATGTACTACGTGACATGTGCCTGGCTGCACTGCACTCCAAAATGTGTCTCATTATTAGACTTGTAAAGATTCTGAGCACTGAAGTCACTGAACTAGCAGTGCCTATTAAATCAGAAATCATAGTACCCTAGCTGTCAGGATCCAATGTAAGGTAAATTGGGTTGAAAAAGCTTATTTGTAAGAAATTGAGAAGAATGGGTGACTACCTTACTGGAAGAATTCCGTAGATCTTAACGTAAACCCTGAACAATGCATTGGAAATATATAAAATGATGGATTGTGCAAAGAGAAGAAACATGGTGCAAATAAGGTTTAGTTTATATTTTAGTTAGTTATTAGAAGGCAGAATCATCACCTAGAGGGAGACAGAAAAATTGTAGGTATCCTGAGTGACAAGTTGTTACGACATAGTAAATGTCTTTCTGTGGTTGTGTAAAAGATGATGAATACTCTTGACACAAGCTTCCTGATAATCAGATGGCAAAAATTTAGCGGTAAACTGTATTTTTGAAGCTATACAGCTTTTTTTTCCAAAGAGTCCACCAAAAATATGTGCAGGACGTATGATAAAGAGGAGTTTTCTTCATAATCTGTCCCAGAGGTGGGATTAAATATATGAATCAGTTATTACTGTCATAAGCCTCATGGATAATGTGAAGACGACCATTTCAAAAAAACAGTACTGGCACATAATATGTGGTTTGAAAAGTTAAATTACAGCAAAGCTGGGCCTAGTTCTTTTTCATGATGCCATTTGAATTTTTTCCCTCTCTCTCTTTTCGTTGTTCTGTTCCTTCCACCAAAGGACTTGCACGTTTTCCACTGTCTTTATAAACGAGTTGATTTTCTGATGAGCCCTTGGAATGCATAGAGTGAAATTTGCTGAAAACCTGTTTCCTAAGTGTAGTTCTTCCTCTTACTGTTCAGAACCCTCTCACCTGCAGTACTTCTTTTTCTGTGTCAGCATTTTCCTCTTGAGATTTTTTATATTTTGCGTGCTTACTCAGTTTCAGCATTTGAAATATGGACTCTGGTGGAAAATTCACAACATTATTATTTCAGGTAGCAAATCATTCAACTATTGCTTTTAAAATATTCTTCATCTTTCCATATGATTTAGAAAAAGTCAGTGGAAGGTTCAAGTTGCTGGCAAAAGATAACGAAAAAGATAGCATTTTTGTCAAATTGATTTATAAATAAGCCTGCTTCCGTAATTAAGCAGTAGTTGGAGTGTATCTGTAATCTTCTTGTTTTTGTATTGGTCTACTAGAAAAAAAGAAATACCGTAATTGTTTTGGGTATTTTTCCCCTCAAAGCAGCCGCTCCTAAACACAGTAAGGACCTGAAGTTGGACTTGCCCTTGAATTATATTTTTTTCTTAAAGCTTTCTCACAGATTTGAACACTGACCTTCGTATAATCAGGGAAAAAGGTTTTAAATTTTAGTAGAGGAATTGGAAATGGTAGAACAGGCTTTAAGGGAGAATATTTTGTGTGTAGGCTGTACGTGGCTTTTTGGGGAGGGGAAATACTTGTGGTGATAGATGTCTTACCTACATACATCCACAGAAGGATGTATTTATTTCACCCAGTTGTACTGCCTTGAAAGAACTGTGGTCTCATCTGGTCTCATGGATTAGAGGATTAGAGTATCTGTTCAGTCAGGTGAAACAGTGGCTATATGGAGAATCTAAGTATTGAAGCAGTTTGCTTTAAAGATCTAAGAAGCCCTTAACTAGAGAAACAACTGAAAGTTAAAAGTTTTTCTATGAAAAAAGTGTTTGGTATTTACCTATCAAAAGTCCTGTATGGCCGTTTCATTATTGTAGATTTGATTTAAATTCTAACATACATAAAGGCAAATGTGCAACAAGAATTTTATAACTTCTGTGTATTTGTATCTGCACTGACAAGGAAATGTCGAAATAAAATTAAATGGATCTTCTTGATGCTGGAGGAGAACTACAGAATGCATTATATGGCCTACTGGGATTTTGTATTTGCCCAAACTGTCTAAAATATTTCTTAGACAGTCCTTGGTTTTTACTTTGCATTTTGAAAGACCTATTGAAACAAGGATTACCCACGGCTGTGTTGTAAATATGAAATGTTTTTCTATTTCCTCAAAACATATCAACACAAAGGCAGCTTGGACTGTTAGATACTGGTTGATGAAGCATTTCTATTTTGTGTTTGTTCAATAGATTACAGCAAAATAACATATACAGGTGATTGTGTACAGGCATTTGAAAATGCTTGTGCACACTTTACTCATTGTCTAAATGAGCAAAAATTGGGGGGGAAAAAAAGGGAATTTTTTTTTTTTTTTTTTTTTTTTTAAGAATACGACATCAAACAATATAAACCACAAGAGCCAGGAAGTTTTGAGCATTACCATTACCACTGCAGTAATTACTATTAGCAATAAAAAAGCAGAAAAACAGTCCCTTTTTATTTGTGTCACACTATTGAATCCAGTTTTGCTGATGGGTATAATTTTCAGTATTTCACTAGGGGTATTCTGTATATATATTTTTGAGCTAATTTGCAAAAAAACCAAAGACACCTTTAAACACTTGGCAATATCAGAGTAGGTCTATAAGTCAGTATGCCCAAATGAAGCATATCAGGTTAAAAACTTCAAACATTCCAAAGCCATGATAAAACTTGACTCTTGTGAGGCTCGCAGAATATTTCTATTGTAGCCCTGTCGGATATCTAACCAGCAGCTAACAATAACTGAGCCATCTGTTTGATATGCATGGAGTGTTACTGCTGTTTCATATTATGTTTATCTGTAAATATCTGCATATGAATTTTCATTGTAAGGGGTTTTTTGTTTTTTAGTAGTTTGAGAGGATCATCAGAGAGGCAGTTTTTCTTAATAAAAAAAATGAATTTAAGTTCTTCATAAGAGTTTTCCCATTTGTTGCCCAATAAATAGGGACCTGATGTGACAATCAAAAAGCCTGTAATTTGCTGCCTTGTAGCAAGAACATGGAATGAAAAAAAAAAAATCACAATTTATTATACTCAGCTAATAGAAACTGAAGTATAGCTGGTAATTTTAAATACTAATCTGAGTATGTTGTGTTGCTCAAATTTAAAATTGGGATGCTGAATAACAAATATGTGCTTTTTTTCCTTTTTAATGAAATTTTGGAGATGTAATTTTTTGACTAGAAAGGCCTCTGAAATGAAAATAAGAATTTACTTACCACTAAATTTACAAAATAAGAGAACCTAACTTGAGACAGTGGTTGTTGGAGTCAAGCCTTTCAGAAACTTAGCGTATACTGTGATATTAAACACAATTCAGAATTTTGCTCAGATGACTTGAATTAAACACAGTTTTGGATAGTATAAAGTATTTTATGTCTTTCTACACTAAGAAGTTTTGTCAACATACACAGTTGCAGTTGGGCTAGATGATCATTGTAGGTCCCTTCCAACTGGAACTATTCTAATTCTTTGGCCTGCATGCTGCCCTGTTGTTTTAGGAAGTAGTATTATTTACAACTGACAGATTATTTGAATTGAGTTGTAATTCCCCTTAAACAATATTCCTTTCTTCCAAAATCATTACTGAAAGCACATCTGCTTCACTTTCTTCTTTGGTTACAATTGCATTGCTTTTATACAGCTGTGTCTTGGACCTAAAGTAGCTCTAAAATGCGTTCTGCATCTTGCAAAGTAGCCTTCAGTTCAGTTGGGCGTCGTTATGTCCCATTGTATGGAGCATGCTTGCTAAACATGTAGGTGCTTCAAAGAAGAAAAATGCGTCTGATTCCTATGTTTTCCACTGTTACCAGTTTCCATATAGTATAACTGGCTTTCTCCCAAGTCACTCGTTGCCATCTGAGCCATGTTACTGCCAATAGATGCAGAGCAGTGTGTTCAAAATAATGACTAGCAGGAGTGCAGCCATCAGCAGTTTTCCCTCCTAGCTGCTAGACTGCAGCTTGAAATATTGTTCCAAAAAGCAGATGGATGACAAGAGAGCCATAGGAATCTGTTAGTTTGACCCCAGATCTGACAACTCTAGCTTATTTTTCTGGTTTACAGTGTGCCCTTACAAAGGAAAACAAAACAAACAATCCTGAAATACCTGGAGACTTTCACTACACCAAGGGATATTTGACCAAAGTGATTTATGGTGATTTTCTAAAAACTTCAGAGCTGTGCAGAAACAAGGATTCACAAGGGAAGTACCTTAAAGCCAGAATAAACAGAACAATCAGAATATACTTGTTTAGGACACTTACACCTCTACAATTCGAGAGGAAAAATGTCTTGGGAAAAAAAAAAAAAGAAGAAAGACAAATCTGTGTATGAGAGGGTACTTGAACTAAAATTTAGCTTTTCCCAATAAAACTGTTGCTGATGCAAGCCTTGTTGAGGTTGCAGGCCAGTACCTGCTCAATTGTACTGCCCAGGATTTGCAATTCCTGCATGACTTAGCCGTGCCGTAAAGAGCCCTTTTTTGTAGATGCTGTTACGCAGATAATTCTGGGCTCTTTTTGGTACAGCTTGTTTTATCTGCTTCTTTCTCTTTAATCCACTAGCCCAGAAGCATCAGCAAAAACAGTTTTGCCAGATTACAGCTACTCTAAATGCAGTTGAGTGATGTATTGTCAGTGTGTGTCAAGTGTTGAAGTGCCTTGAGCCAACAGTAATTATGCATTTTTCACAGTAATGTCATATTATAGAAATAGTCTGCTCTTTTGAGGTAGTAAGGCAGCACAGATTTAACATATGTGTCCGGTAAGCCCCCCAAATCATCAAGCTTGCTATAAATGTGCAATAGATTCATTTATTACGCAGGGGAAGGTATACTGCATATGCCCCTCTTAACTATCCTAGTTGCAAAGTTTTGACATGGCTAATCAGGTCCTTTTTAATGTCATCTATTACGTTACTCCCCTCCACCCCCAGCTACTGTTGTGTAGGATAGTGTTACCTTGAGACAGAGAAGGTAGGAACATCAAAGCATCAGAGAAAAATTGTGAAGACTATCCATTCCTAGGGTGGATTTTGTTTAATGTGATCCTTCATTTCTTTCAGTTCTTCAGTGGTACTTGTTGCAGATAGTCGCATATGTGTGGTTTTTTCAGAGGTTTCTTTTAATGCCGGTGCCATGCATTATATAGCTTCCATTGTTTTCCAGTGGGGATTGCTTACCCTATAAATGTACTTAAGGTGAATTTTGGTTGTATTATTCCAGTCTGATATTAATTTAACAACTGTTTTTTTTAACTAGCATGTGCAGGCTTTGTTCAGCCTTGTGGTACAAGTGCAAAGTGGGAGTACAATTTGCCAGAAGACTTTCAGCGCAGTTTATTATATAACTGAAAGAGGGCTTTACTGAGAAAGAACAACAAAAAACTAATTTACAAAGCTTGGGAGAGTTGACCTCATGGAAGAGTTCATGGATACTCCCTGTATTTGGAACAGTGCAATTGACATTTTCGCTATTTGAAAAGATGTCAATTTATGCTTCAATAAGTAAGCTCTTCTTTTCTTGTATATTTGAGGATGCTACTGAAAAAAAATTAGAAAGATAGCATAAAATTTTCATGCATGACAGAATTGTTCTATGCAGATGAATGGCTGTTTTCTTCTAGATCGTTGGTATAGTAGCCATTTCTGCATAAACAAAAATAGATGCCAAACAAAAGCCTGTGTATTTCACTAACACAACTTAGTAAGCGTAGAAGGAGTAGGTAGGAAAAAGAAACTGAAGGAAAATTTGACTCTGCACTTCAGGTATGGAAAAGAGCTAGGATTTGTTATGAATTTACCTTGCAAACTCCACGACTGTGGTCATTATCATCAACTTCACTCTAGTGAGTGAAGTTGAGTTTTTATGGGAGGAGTTAATTTAATTATAAGTTTGGGTGGATTGGTGTAGGTTTAAGTATCTGATCACAGTTGGCGGCAAGCATAGTCAGGGTTTGAAAATTTTAGTTTTTCTAGTATGTTGAATTGAAGAATAAAACTGTCCTTTTTTTCAATCATGGAATACTTGTAGCCATTACTTTGGCCACCGGGAACCTTCTTTGATGTGTGTCTCTTGACAAGTGCCTCTACAGCTTTCAACTTGGTTAGGTTACAGTAGGAAATATTTTTGCTTTTTTACGAGAGCCCTGAGACTACATCTCAGCTTTGGAAAGATGCTTTAAGTAGTAAGTGTTTTCTGGATAGATTTTTTTCTCCCTGTTGTTTTGCTTAAATGTAGGAAGCTAAAGTACATTGGAGGATAATTTTTGTCTATTTTATGTACAGCAGTGGCTACTTAATAAAGGTCTGAATAGAAGGTAAAGAGTTGTTGTTTTTAAATAAATGGTTATTAAGTTAGTTTCAGGTAAGCCTGCATTTCTGGTAGGCTGTTGGTAAGTTGGTGCTGGTATCACACTGTGTCCTGTATACAAATCAAATGTAAGAAAGAAACATAAGCTCTAGAATCTCTTTAAGGGATATTCATGCTGTGCTGAGTTTAAGAATGCTTTGTGAACTCGAAGAATTTTAGACAGGAAAATCTTTAATAATACAGGCAGCAGGAAGTTAGTAGGGAATATAAAATTCATTATTACAATGAATGTTTCTGAAAGTATTTGATATTACAGTATCATACTGTTCCAAATCTGTTGTGATTTTTGAGGTCTGTAGTCTTATGCTGCTGCTTTTGTTTTTCTTGCTCAAAAATGTCCATACTTGTAGAGAAGAAAAATTCTGTAAAGTTTTATCTGCATCCTGACCAAAGATACTAATTTTCTAATTTATCATCCTGAGTGGGCATGTGCAGCTCCTGTGCTGAATTATACAATCCATTCTAAAGTCCAAACTGAAACATTTTTGTAGTTTACTAATGCCTAAATGTGCCTGTATGGGCTCCAGTCACCTCCAATAGACATGTTAAATGCCTTGGAGATCAGTTAAAAGCAGAAAGATCCATGTGTTAATCATGGTGCAGAATGTGCAGGAGTAAATAGCTGTTCTGTATCTTTCTCATAAAGAGCAATGGAAAAAATGTTTAATAAAGTAAAGATGACTAATAAAATATGGTAAGGATGTGGAAAATTTTTATTTGGTGAGTTGCTTTCTTATATTAATAAGCTAGTACTGATAGTCTTCCTAAGGCATGAAGTGCTGAATACTCAGAAGAGATTCAGATGTAGAATATTACAGTGAAATTCAAGTCCTTATTTTCATCAAATTTCCCATGATTTTTTTTCCTGGTATTTAAATCTGAGCACCTGTGCAACTGCAGCCTTATTGTCAGGACTGCTCAAATACTTCTATGTATATCTGCTATTCATCTACATAGTTTGGCATTCTCTTCCATTTCTCTGTCTGCAGTTTACTGTAGGCAGTGTCTTTAAACGTTTTTCATTGTTTTAGTCCTGTGTGAGGAAAGCTGAACTATTATGCGGTTAATCTTCTCAAACAGATGCATTAGTTTCCTTGAACTTCCCAGTGTTGTAGTTTGCAAGGTTATCTTTACTCACATTCGTATGTTCTACCTAGCTTATTTAGAAGGTAAGTTCATCTTTCTTCTGTTTGCAGGAAATGAATGGAGTTCTAAAGAACATGCTTTCAGAGTGGTTCTCGACAGGATTCCTAAACTTGGAACGGGTCACTTGGCAATCACCTTGTGAAGTACTCCAGAAAATTAGTGAGTAAGTGCTAAAAGTTGCAAATGCTCATTGATGAAAAGATGATGAAATGCTTGTGACTGCACAGATCCACTATTTTCAAAATACTGCTTTTCAATACTGAACCATAGGCAAAGTACAATTAAGGAATAGTTTTAAAGAGCACACTTTAAAAACTGAATTAAGTAAATGGTAAAGGGGATCATTTGTCCCATAATTTGATCCTTTAGCTCACATTCTGCACTTGTAGACTGCTGTATTTTCTTCCAGCTTTCTCAGTTACTCTTCCCACATTCCCAGAGGTGCTGCTGTTACTTTTCCTACAAACCCAGATTCTTGCAGCACTGCGTTCTCGCACTCCCTTTCCTCCCACAGGTGCTGCTGCCACTGCCTCCATCACCACTGCCACCTTCTCCAACAGTCTACACCAGCAGTGTTGGTGGAGAATCAGTATTTTAAGTCTGATGCAGCGTGAGGTGCCCAACACTCAAGAGCATGTTTTACTTCCAATGTAGTGAGGCTCCCTTTCCTGGCTGGAACTGGTGAGGTGCACAGAATCACTTGTAAACTATATGTGAAGAGAGCACCTTGGTTTTTATAAACATTCCTTAAAATCTGCAACATTTATTTCTGAATTTCTGTCAAATATTCAAAGTTGTAGTGGTGAAGTTGAAGATGACTGAATTAAAGTTATGTTGTGTGGCATTTTGTTATATAAAAAGCATGAAGAAAAATGAATCTCTAAAGAGTTCTGAAAGTACATGACTTAAATGTTGATGAGGCAAAGAAAAAGATCTTATACAAGCTAAATTTTCAAAATAAAAATAATT
>NW_009210455.1:0-1934 GCF_000690835.1 Fulmarus glacialis
TGCGCAGCGTGGGGGGCCTGGCCCGGGGGAGCCCCCGGAGAGGGCAGTCGGTGTGCCGCAGCCTCAGCCCTGCCTGGGGAAGGCTGCAGCCCTCGTGCCGGTCCCCCGGGCACCTCCCAGAGGCCAGGGCACCTCCGCTGCCGCCCAGGGCGAGCGGACGAGCGTCTCTTCAGCTTTCGGCCAGCAGACTGCAGGGTCACCCCTGGCTGGCCGCGGGCATTGCCAGGTCTAAGCCAGCCCTGCTTTGAGCCGGCAGTTGGGCCAGAGACCTCCAGAACTGCCTGCCAACCTTAATTATTTATGAATCTATGATTTCAGCCTTGCAGCAAGACTGTGCCTCTCAGCAGTTTTGCTCTGGCCATGGCAGAGGGCTGGGGATGGCCAGCCAGCAGTTTTTCTAGGTGGCCCCCTCCTGCTCCTCGGGGTGGGCGGCAGTCCCGGCGTGGATGCAGGTGGAGCTGCAGCCTGCACCCAGAGCTTAGGGGGCAGCTGCAGAGGAGTTTAGTGTGCCACATGGGTGTAAATGTGAGCTCTCAGGTGCAAGATGTCCTTGCACCCACAGCTGGCACCCTGTGCCGTGCAGTCCTTGTGCATGAAGCGGTTTGTCCCCTGGTGTTTGCATGCCCGGGTGGCACCCACGACATGCACGGTGCCCCAAGAGAACAGCTGGAGGCATGGATCCCGCTCCAGACAGGCTGACCTCGGATTATAAAAGGCAGTTTAGACACTCGCAGGGATGTTAGATTAAATATTACATCTTCTGAGGCACTCCCGTAAACTTTACTGGCTAGCAGAAGGCACCGGCCTGCGCCAGAGAGCAATGAAGGGGCTGTAGCGGCGCAACGCTGCTCTGCAGACGGGGGAGAGTAAGGGGTATAAAAAAATCCCGCTGGCATTGCTGGTGCTGAAGGATAAACGGCTCTGTGTGCTGACACCCGAGTTGCAATGTCAATTGGCGGAGGGGTTTGGTGGTGAATTGTGTGATGAAGAAAGCGCCATGATTCAAAAGCTGTCACCAAGAGGAACCTCTGCTCTGTATAAATAGCGCACAAGTCATCCGCTTTAATAGGATGCAAACAACGTTGTCATGTACCAGATGAGACAGGTCGCAAGTCAACCTGTCATATTCTAGGACAATTGAATTGATTTGTGTTCGCTATCTTGTTTGTTTCTAAATGGTTTGCATGGAAAAAGATGAGGACCCCGAAGCTCCCTTGCCTTTCGCAGCCAGCAGCCGCAGCGGGGCTCGCTGCTCCGCTGAAACTGGGGCAGAGGCGCTGGGCCTCCTCATTGCCTTTAAATTTAGCATTTGGCCAATGCTAAAACGTGATAGCAGAGAGAGGGGAAAAAATGGTGCACAAAATTAATCCATGTCGATCCATTAATCCATTAATGCCCTGCTCTTCATTCTCCGATGAGTAAGTATAACTCACGGCTTTGTTTCGCAGCTTGTAACGTCTGGGAAGGGGAGAAGACGTGCTGCAGGCGCAGGCAGGCGCTCAGCGAGCGCCGCGGAGACCCCCAGAGCAAGTAAAGGCGTGGGTCAGGGGCTCCTGGGGACCGTTCACTGGCACCTTTCATTTGTTTCCCACTTTTTTGAGACAAATCCCTGAAGTCCTCAGCCTGCGGTCCCCGCGTGTGAATACCGGGGGGAAGTCTGAAAGCCAGGAGTGTTTTCCAAAAGCAGCTGTGCCGTTTAACGCAGCAGCGAGCACCGCCACGGCCCGCAGCAACTCGGCTGCGGTTTGTGTGACCACTCGTTCCTCGGTCATCGGGGAGGGTGGGAGACGGTGACAGCCGTCGGACGGCTCCTGGGGCAGGCGTGCGGGGGCGGGCGGAGGACGCAGGGAGGGTTTCGGGGTGAATAAGGAGCCCAAGGGTATGCGGTATTTTGAACTGAGCTGGTTTCGTGTCTGCTTTTCCCACCTTTGCGT
>NW_009210456.1:0-756 GCF_000690835.1 Fulmarus glacialis
CAAAGAAAAAACAAAAACAAAGAAAAAACCCAAACCAAACTAAAACCCCACAAAACAAACCAACCAAACAAAAAAAAAACCAACAAAAAAAACCTCAGAAGTCCTGTCCAGCCTCAAAAATCCATGGATTTTGGCATATTTACTACACAAGGAGCACTGAATTTTCCATAAAACACAAAGCGCTTTGGAAGTGTTAAAGCTTTCTGCCAAAACAATCGTGAGATAAATGTAAATGAACGTATTTGGCCCAAAACTGTTTTCCAATGAAGAGGAGGGTAAAAAATGGAAGTAAGATAAAATCTGATCTTTTTAAAGGTATTTGCAGTTTTTCACACAGAAATCCTGCTGGGCTAAATCGTTGCTCCTCTGGGTAATAAAATGGGGTACAAAAAAAGCCTCTCCCGGTCAAAATTTTTCCTTGGAAGCACAAGGATGTAATTTTGGTGGGAGTCGTGGGGTGAGAAAGGGAATTAATCCGCCTTTATAACCCCACGGCATCTCCCTCGTGCACCAGCCAGGCCAAAATCTTGCCAGTAACAGGATGAAAAACTCACCTTGAACCGAAAGCGATTCTGTGTCTGATACTCTGCCGTGAGGAGGACGGTGTTGACATCGTTCCCGAAAAGCGAAGGCGAGGACAGCCGTGTCAACGTAGCTTGAAACCCTTGGGTGGGGAAATGAAATAAAATGAAATATGTAAAATAAACTGAAAAGTGGAATAAAACTGAAAAGTAAAGTGGAATAAAACTAAAAAGT
>NW_009210457.1:0-96607 GCF_000690835.1 Fulmarus glacialis
CAGCAATCGCTGCCCCCCCGGCCAACTCCACCCCAATTTATATATTCGGCATGATGTCGTATGGTATGGAATATCCCTTTGGCCAGTTTGGGGCAGGTGTCTTGGCTGTGCTCCCTCCCAGCTTCTTGTGCACCTGGCAGAGCATGAGAAGCTGAGAAGTCCTTGATTTAGTGTAAGCACTGCTTAGCAACAACTAAATAACTAGTGTTATCAACATTATTCTCATACTAAATCCAAAAAACAGCAGTATACCAGCTACTAGGAAGAAAGTTTCCCAGACGAAACCAGGACAATTACATATCAAATAGTTTCTGCTTTCTCTGTTTCTGTCTTGTGTGTTTTAAAGGGGTGCGAGCTGTTTCATGTTCTAAAACTTTTGTCCTTTCATCATTACTAAATGTGATGAAATTAAGAGGGAAGAAATAATTACCAGTAAAGGGAATAGAGGGATTGTTATTTCTTGCCATGATGAAATTCAGCTGAGTACTGATAGTGTCACAAAATTGACCCTTTCTGCCTGTTTGTCTCCCAATTTTTCTAAAATTGCAAACTCCCCAAAATCAAATACCGATCTTTTATTTGATTAGCTGCCTGGGCTTTATAATTCTGGATTATTACAACTAATTTATGACAACTTTTGCAGTCTAGAAGTTTGATTTCAGCCCACACTGGACCTAAACCAAAATAATTTGAATGCTTTTCTGAAGAGGATTCTGTCTTGTAAGAATCTTGGGGATTTAGGTTCAGGAGAGGGGTCTGAAAAAGATTTTGTACCCAACCTTTTTGAGGCTCAGACCTTGTCTTCGTTAGTTTTCTGTCCTTACACTACACCATTCTTAGTCAGGAGAAGCAGGTACTTGGGTTTGTGTCTCCAAACAATAAACTAATGTTGGACCAGTTGGACTCCAACAGGGAAGCTCTGACTCTGTAGATACAAGAAACTTCCACCTTCCTCACTCCTCTGCCACATATTATTTCCTTTCTAGCAGAGTCAGCAGGATGGGACAGTGAGTGGGTCTTAACTGTTTCAGTTTAGTTTGGCTTATACAAGCATTAGGGCATGTAGAATAGGACATCTGTTCATCATTATGTTTAACTAGATGTTAAATATGTAATAAGATTCTTATTAAACTATCAAAAAAAGGCTGCTTCTCTCTTTTCTGAAAAGATAACCGCTTACCATTTTGAGCTATATGACCTGTTCTGCTTTTGCAGTGGTCCGGAGTTACTCTTGATAGCAAACACCTTTGCCAGAATTAGAGTGAGCTGAGTTATTAATAGTATTAATATTTGGCGCATATAATGCTTTTCATTCTCAGATCTCAAGCCATTTGCGATTGAGAATGTCATTCCAGTTTTACAGGTGACTTAAACTGAGAAATTTGTGTTCTTTGAGGTTCTGTGGCACAGAGGTGGCAGAAACATGAACAGAATAGAAAGTTGTTTTACTTCCTAGAGCTCTGTTTAAATCCCCAAACTTTGCTCTTTTTCTATATTTTTCTGGAGGAAGAATGGGGGAGAGAAGGTAAGGAGGTAATTTGAAGTACTTCCATTTTTTTTAAGTTAAGGCCAATTGTTAAGTTTATTCCTCTAAATGTCCAATTGTGTTTTGTGGTTTCTTTTTCTGTGCTACCTGGGTTGGACAGCGTCCTGCCAGTGGCCCTAACCTGAGGGCCTTAAGTCATACCTCTAGGTAATATCTGTTGTCTACCTCTGTTTCTTGGGATTTTGTACTGCGTTTCCGCTAGGTATTAAAAGGTTGCAAGGCACTTGCACTCAGTCATCCATATTTTTGAATTATTTGCCTGGTCCTGGTCTTTTGCAGTAGCCAACCAGCACTCCTCCATACACTTGCTTGCATGATTTGGGAATGGTCATGGGTCAGAACCCATTTTCAATAGGCAATTTGTATGTGGCCACCTTGTTTTGGAGGTTGAGAGACTTTAATGGTGTGAACACGGCCAGAGCATGCCGTTGGGCTCTGATGTTATGTACAACTAGTCTAGTTACACGTTTATGGTCCAGCTGTCCAGGTTATGAAACCAGGCCCTCTTAAACTTACTGCGTAGCTCTTGCCTGCTTTTTTCTTTTGAAAAACCACCAACCTATGGTTTATAACTTAACCCTTCAGAGCCCCATAGCGGGTAAACCAAGAAGCATGTTTTATATGTGAACTTCTATCATCACTGGCTGTTTAGGCAAAATGGAGAAAGCTCTTTGCCCGGCCTCTTGCTTGTGGCCTTCCAAGTTTGAGGCTTTGGGAAGGCACTTCGTAGATGACTATGTACCAGCGTTTGGTGGTTGATGCTTTTTGCAAATTGTGGGGTGGAGGCCCAGGCTTCAAGGTAGCCCTGTGGAGCTGTACAGACCTAGGTTTACATCACTGTACTGTGTTCAAGCTTGCTTGGGATTTCTCTCTCTCAGCTGCTCTTTCTGCTGTTAGGTTCTAGCCATTTTTGCAGGTGGAAGTCAAGCACAAACACGTTGACCGTTTGGACCCAAGCAGAAGGCAAGGCAGCTTCTGATGCCTTCCCAGCCCTGACAATACTGAGCAATAGATTATTTATGCAGCCAGTCTCTCTGTAGATTTTACTTACCAAGTTATAATCCATACTGATTCCCTTTGCTTCTATTCCTACACAATAGTATTCTGGGAAAAACAGGGAAAACCAAGTTTAATGTTGGACATTGATTGTAAAAAGAGTGCTTTTTAAGAAGTGCTATTTAATTGTTATTTCCTCTTCCATTAAACAGCTGACTGTTACTGTGGAAAAGCTGGCTGCTTTATTAGAAAACAGTCAGAAGTTTGTTTACCAGTGACAATGTGAGTGAATAAGTGAAATGATATAATTCAAATTAATTTTTATTGCTAATGGGCTGATGCTTTTCTTCTGGGAGTAAAGCCATAATATTGAGATATTATTTTTAGGCCTTGCTGGAGATGGTGTTTGGTGCCAAGGTGGTTGTCACTGGTGACGGATTTGTTCCTGGGGAAAGGAGTGTCATTATCATGAACCATCGCACACGAATGGACTGGATGTTCCTGTGGAACTGCCTGCTGCGATACAGCTACCTCAGACTGGAAAAAATCTGTCTCAAATCCAGTCTCAAAAGCATTCCGGGATTTGGTAGGTCACTAAACCCTTTGAAAGGAAAATGTGTTTAAATTTTGCACAGCACTGTACATAGCCTGTTAAATGACCTAGGTTTAAATTCTATTTCAGTATTTTTTAAAAAACTTGTGTAAAATATGTGGTATATTGAGCAATTAAACCATAAATCTCCCAGAGGACACCTGGACTACATGCTTAAGCATTTCTTTTTAAAGATACTACATGTGCTCTGTTGCTTATAGGTAAAAATATTTCTGCTTTACATACTGAAAGCATTTTTCAAAATTATGAAAAAAGATTTTGAGTCTTTTCAAAGTCTCTTTCAACACTTTGTTTTTTGGTGCTATTTCACCCCACATTGCAAATGCTCTCATCAGGCTTCTTTCTTCATTATCTAATTTATACTATTGAGAAGATTTTTTTTTTTTTTAAAAAAAGAAGAAGAAAAGAAAGAAAAAGCCCTGTAGGCAATTGCAAAGTTGATGGTTCATTTTAATAACTGTAGTTTTAAATTGAACTTGGTTACGCAAAATATGCTGTACAGGATATGAAATAATCAGTATTTATATTGATGTAGGCTGGAAACGGATCTGAGTTGCACACACTCAGGGAAATCGTTTCAGATGGGCCAAAAATTGTTGCACAAATGGTTTCTGAATAAATAGGCAGACTTATCTGAAATAAAAGCATCTCTTTGCATTTTATTTCTCTCTTAGATTTATTTGCTGTTTTATACAAAACTAGCTTGGGCAGGATATGCGTCAACTTTACGATGTCAAAAGAGTAACCTTATTTATGGTTCCTTTTTGTCAGGCCATTTATCTGAACAGATAATTTTGGCAGGATTCCACATGGAGGAACTCTCTTACTGTTGCGCTGTTATTGAATTCACTTGCTGGGCCTTTAGTCCTCTTCAGTAAGAGCTACAACTAGGTAGCATACTTTTTTCCCTAACGGTCAGACATTAAGGTCAATTTTACTTGACAAAAAACATCTCTCTTAATGTTACAGGAAATGAGAAAATAAGTATTTAGATAAATGTTTTATCTTCATAATACAGCAGAGATGTTTTGAAATCTTGGAATCAGCTGCAAATGCAACTTTTTAAAGCAATGATGGAAGATGGAATCAGGAGTCTGGAAGATTCATAAGTTTATCTCCTCAAAAGTAGCTTTTTTTTTTTTTTTTTTTTTTTTTTTTTGTAACAAAGCGTTTGTATGTATGCTTGTTAATGCCTTTAATAAAATTGGAAGGTCAGCTCCAGGAGCTTGGATGTTATGTTATGCTTGGCAAAATTTGGTTCCTGAGAGGGTGTCAGGAGCTGTTTAGAGGTTGATCTCCCCCTCCCCCTCCCCCCCCCTTCAATTCTCAGTTCTGTGCATAAACTGAGCACATCTAATAGATTTGATGAGTAGGCTCAGGCAGATGGAGCTGTAGCAGGTCAATGTTAGCAGACCACGATGCCGCCTTTGTTCATAGTCTGACATATTAGCTTAAGCCACTTATGAAATTCTGAGCTCATACTCCACTTTGTGGGCTGTGATGGTAGAGGTGGCACAGGCAGACATTTATTCCTGTTGTTTGTGTTAACAGGATGACAATTTCTGGCAGTAGATTGGGTGCCTGGCTCTGCCTGTAATGTTATAAACCACCATTTATATGCCAGATCCCCAAGCACCCTCCACAGTCTAGGGGCTTTGAGTACTTTGGTTGCAATGTTGTGAATTTTAGCTTATTTTTTAGTAGACTTTTAATGTTGTGTTATTAGTCACAGGAGAGGAATCCAGCTAAACTACGTCCTTCACTCAGGCCATAATTTGATAATCTAAAATCATAGATGTTCAGCTTCTCTTCTACCACAGCGTATCTAAAAAGAGGCCTTAGAAATACGTCTCCATGTTCAGTCAGCCTGTGTTTTGGGTGGCAGATTCTTGCAAAAATAGAGTATTCTGTATAGCCACGTCATTAGGGGACAGTTGGAAAGTGAGACTCTTGGATGAAATTAAGATTGACAGAAGATTTCCTCATGAATCTGTACGAAGTTTGGTGGGGCAGTGATATAGCAGAAAATGGTGTCCAAAGTGGACAACCCTGAATCTCATCAGTAAGAGCAGAATTTCTCCTACTTATCTCTAATGGCCCTGCTGTGTTATGTGATAGACTTTTAATAGGTGTTTGTCAGATTTTGGTTTTGTTTTTGTTAAATTGTGTCCAGTGGTTTCACATAAAATTTTTGTTTATTTTATGAGCTTGTAAAGACAAGATGATAACTTGGAAATCAACTGGACAGTTTCAGTGCACTGCAGCTATAGTTGATACGTTAGATGTTGATCACTTAAGGTATAATATTTGTGGAAATTAAAACAGCTACTTTCATCATGTCTTTCAGTTTCATCTTTTCATATATTTATACGAATTAGTTGTACATAGTCAAAAGTATAGGATTATGGAAGTATTGATATATTGGCTAAATGTAACTTCTAATAAATCTTTACCTACTGGTAATTTTGCTTTGAGTTTGAGAAATATTTGAATGAATATACTGTATTGCTTTAGCGCAATTTTTTCTGATCTTTCAAAGGATTTTTTTTTTTTTAAGCATTTCATTTAAAATTATGTGTAAGATAAGGTTTATAATGCAACCCTTTAATTTCCATGTTACTGAAAACCTTGCGAGTATTAAGCATTGCACCTTTGTTGTTATAAGTACTATCCCAGTTGGGGTGTAAAAATAGGTCTATGAGAGATTATACTGATCCAGGTAGTATATATGATAGGTGAAGGGCAAAGCTTGGAATGCAAATAGATCCAGAGTCCTTGTCACCCCCTTTGTAGGTTAAAAGTGTAAAGGTATCAGATTTAATGAGTCTGTATTACAAGTAGGCAGTTACTTGCTAGTTAATAATAATTAAAATCAGAGGAGTCAGTATTTCAAGGAGAAGCATTGAGTCACTTATCTAGTTCTTAAGCCTTTGCATTCCAGTGCATGAAAAAACTTTAAATTGATTAAAGGTGAGCCTTAAAAAAAGAAGCCCAAAGAAAAACAGATGGTCCTTTCTTCCTGGAACCGTAGCTTTGGCTTGATAAATTGTGTGCAGTAAAGTTTTCAAAAAGAGGTATTACATTTCAGTAATCTCAATTTCAGAAACATTCTTGCATCGTTTCAGTACAACTTGCCAAAGTTGGCGTCTCGAGGGAGCACTACTCTGCTCTTAGCTGTTGCTGCAGTTTCTCATCTGACATCATCAGAAACCACTGACACATTCTGCAGTGTCAGTTTTCAAGGAGAATTTCTAATGGCATTGACAGTTACCTGCATAGTCTGACAAGATAGGACTTCTCTACAGTACTTGTAATAGATATGTACAATTTATATTCTCGCCTATTCTCAATTAATAAAGAATAGCATTGGAAGCGATACAGATTATGATGCAGTTGTGTTCGGCATGTGCTATGGAGAACATATTGTTCGAGTAGGTACCGAGGAACATCCACAGTAGTGTCAGATGACTAGATAATGACTAGAAGTTAGTTGCATCCTTTTAATTGTTTTAATAATTTCATTTGTGAAAGTCTTGTTGTGATATGAACCAGTAAGACTTCACTGGAAATAGAGATGTATTTTAATGATGGACAATTTGCATGCGTTGGGTGGGCTTGCAGTGATATTTGGATTTTAGTGGTTACAAGTGCCTCGACATCTACATGAAAAATAAATTAAAATTCGCGTTTAATTTGAGCACTCTCAGGTAAATTGATGGAAAAATGAGAGAGGGTAACCAGAGGGGTTAGTGTCAGTGTATGGCTGCTACGTGAGGTAGTATTAACCCTGGTTTGCTTAATGCAGATGGAAAAGATAAATAACACTGTAATTCAGCGTACAAATGTAAAGTATGCAGGTGCTGCAGGCACCATTGATGGGCATATCTTGAAGACTTACCATTTTTGAAAAAGCTCACTGAGACTGCTAAAGCAGGGAATTGTAGCTGGAGCAGATTGAGGCAGGAACAGGTAAGGAAAGGACAAGGTGGTGAAGGAAAAAGAGGAGAATAAGCAAAGCTGGCAAACCTGGAGTAGTTAGGAGCAGAGATAACTGAGTAGCTCAGTCCAGATCTTCATCTCTGTATTCAAGTTATCCTGTAGCTGCCATTGCTCTTGAAGAGACTGCAAGATGTAGGGCTTTTTAATTGTTTTTCACTCATCTGGTCACTTGTGTGTTGTAGCTCTCAAAGGCTCGAGTTAGGTTTGTGTTGTGTAAGTACGTGGGAGAAAAAAAAAAAAGGACTTGTGCTCTATTTCAGCACTGGGCTTAGCCCCACTAACCTTTTACTGCATGTCAGTTGATCAATTATAGCTGTCCATGCGTGCGAGCTTCGCCTGAAGCAAATTCAAAGTAATTTGAGTCATCTTAGTTTTCAATGAAGCAGGGCAAAACAACTCAAATTATCCTGCCTTTGCCATGGGCTAAGAGCATGCACACCGACAGCTATGATGGATCAGAAGTAAAATATTGGTGTCGCTAAGCCTAGAAAATTTTAGCACTTAACTCAATTGGAGTATAGTTAAAGCAGCACGCTGCGGGGAATCTGTACGCATTTATATTGGCATGGAAGTGTTTGTGCTGCCACAGCTACTTCTGTAGGTAGGGATATAAATACTTCAGCATAAAGCGTCTTTGTTCGGGTTATAGCTGGATTTGCATTCAAATTCTTATCAATAGAGCTTATTGGTTTAAAAAATTAAAAGTGTAACCTACTGAACTTTCTAGTATAGCTCATGTCTCAGGTATCTTTGTTATGTTAAAATAGTCTGAAATGAGATTTTTGAGGAGCTGTGACATTTTGTCTTCTAGCATTTCAATTATGAGCTGCCAGACTTAATTACCTTAGAATTGTTATCCTACGTGATTTTTAAAGTGGAAGTTGGAAAGTATGCTCTCTAATGGAAAGCACGATTGTTATTCTACCAGTTGTTCATGGTGAAGACAGATATGCAAGACTCTCTTGTCAAAGTTTTAATTGTGAGGGAAGGATTATACTTTGAAGCAAAAATGCAGCTTAATTTGCCTGTAACTCTACATGCGTTTTTTGTAGGAAGACAAGACTTAGGTGCCTGTTTCCCAGCTTGGCTCTTCCAGGAAAGGCGTAATAGGAATATTTTCAGAAGTGTATACCACAGAAATTCTCCCAACTCTGTCAGGGGAAAAAAACCCAAATACTAGCCTGTCTTCCATTAAAACTTTCCTTATCCTTTCTATATAATAAGGACTCCAGTTTCTCTCCACCCCATTTGCCTCTCCAAAACGCATATCGAAAGAGTGAGATCAGACGCTAACCTTTCTCGTTCTCTCCATTTTATAAATGACAAATGATGAAGAGAGTGCTCATTTTTCCAAGCTCACAGAATAAATAACAGCAGAACTAGGATGGCATGTTTGCCATTATCAGTGGGTTATGCAGCATCTGTACGGATCAGCTCATCAGGCTGAGTTACTTTTGCGGTCCTCCCATAAGGAGATGGAGCATCTGAAGAGGATGCAGGCCTGCGGAAGAGGTATTGAATTGTAAAATCTCTCCCCGTTTCTAACTTGCAGTAGAGATGACATATCCATGTGAGAGACTCGCACTGTTTGGTAGGGCCTGTTTGTTCTTCCTCATGATCTAACAGCCAGAGGTTGTTTCCTTTCTGTCTTTAGAGATTCTGGAATGACGTGGGGCTTTTCTCCAGATGTGTATTGGGCAAGACTCATCTTTTTTAATACTTAGGTTTTCATGCTCTGTTTCACTGTATTGATGTATTTTTAAAATGCATTAGGAAAAGCAACTTTCCAGCCATCCTAGAGGTTTAAGCCTTTGCTTTAGTTTGCTTTAGTTCTGAGTAATGCTATATTATTCTGATTTTACACAGTACATCACATTAAATTTGAAGTGTTCTTTTAAGATGGATGTTGTAACTGAATAAGTTTAATGTTCCTTAACGGCATTTAGAGCATTTTGGCGCAAAGATTTTGTTTAAGTAGCATTAATACAATGGTAGAGTTAATCATCTGATTGTTCATATTCTATAAAAATGGCATAAGTTAGGAAATAGAATGAATATTTGAGTACGAAGTGTCCAAAGAGCATCTTTCTGATCCGTGATTAAGGGATTGAATATTGAAAGAATACTTTCCAAGAGCATGGTACACCTCTGTCTGGGCGCTTTATATATTATATATTTACTGCTACTACTGTAATGATTTTTTTCCTATGTACTTTCACACTTTTTTTGTGTGTGTATTGGCTGAGAGATACCAATTCTTCAACGGAATATCCTTTCTAGAAAGTTTCACAGTTAAATTTTCACAGCTAAGACATATGCCACTGTATCTGGCTAGCTTTTTGACAACATTGTTACTGCCCTGACAAGTAAATCTCGTACTGTAAACATTGTTTGAAGAAGCTTCTAATTGTGTTATAAATAAACAATAAGCTAAAGTAGAGGTTTCTACTGGCACATACTGTATTCTCCAGAGAATACAGAGAATGAAGCAGGGCAAAGGGAATACAGAAAGTGTTTATATTTAAGTCACATTCAAATATTAAATCTACAGTATTTTGGTACTGAAACAAATGCATGAGAACCATGGGGAAATCAGAGGTAAAACTGATCAGAGCACAACCAGAATTTTTTTTTTTTTTTCCCCCCCAGTTACCTTAAAATTCTGTGTTTCTAACATTGCTGTTTGTTCACTTAAGTTGTTTTAGTAAGAAAAAAGGTTTAGGCTTCACATACATTGGAAGAGATGATATTTTGTCCAAGTAAAAAGTAGTCTGTGGTATGTACATGTATGAAATATATAGTCTGAACATATACTGAATGTGACCATAAAAATAATTTTAAAACAGATGTAGATTAAAGTAATGTTCAGAATCTGATAGGGCACGGCAATAGTGAAAGCATACAGGTGTTTAAATAGACACCTTACAAATAGATTGAATCAAATGAATAAATAGATTGAATCAGATGTTTCACTATAAAATTAGGAGTGCAACTGAATCTGTATTTGTGAATTTATCTCTTAGCTAGTTTTGTAATTTGCTCAAAGAATTCACCAAATCAGATGGTAGTTGTTCAATTCATTATACTCCTATTAATTACATTATTGGAAATGAGCATGGTTAAAAAAAACTTGCCAGGAGCAGAGATTGTGCATTACAAGATTATTTCAAGAAGCATTTCTTTATTTATTTTCCTAGTTTGTGCACTCAAACCATTACATTAAATTTAAAAAAATCTTTTAAATTTTAATTTGCTTTGGGTTATTAGATATTAAACTACCTAGAAAAAACAGCAGAATGGCTGATTCTAATTGAATTTGCAGAAATTTGTTTAGCAGTCTGTACTGATGAAAACTTAACAGTATATACATAGTAACTTTAGGCCTTGGCTTCCTGTGTGATTTTCTATGTGCTAACATCTTTTTAATACCTACCCATCTTTAAAATAAGGAACATTCAGAATTGCGTGGTTGTTGCCTTGTGGATATTTTATGCAGCAAAACACTTGGAATAACAAACTGTTAATGGACCCAATTATTTGTATACAGCGGGATCATGCGCTTCCGAGTGATTTCCCTTATTAAGCCTAGATGTCTGGTTCAGTGTTGCCTCAAAAGCCCTGATCAGGACCAGACCCCTGCTGAATACAGGTGCACTGAATAATGCTTTTATTTTTGACCAAGATAATGCTATAAAAAAAACAGTGAATAATCATAGAATCATAGAATCATTATGCAGTGGAAGAAAAGAGGGAGGATGAATGAATATAATAATGAAATCCCATAGTTAGGCCTTCTACTTTCCTACTTGTTTCTATAGTTTTGAATCATTTATTGAATTTGTTTGTGGGCGGGTTTAGTATTATTAGCTGTTCTGTTACATTGCTACAGCAAATACATAGATACCATTTTCTTGATGTGTGTATGTTTGCTTTCAGTATCAGCCATAATATTCCTTTTACAGTGACATGACATTTTTGGGGATATCTAATTTCTGAGATACTTACGAAAATGTACATAAAATTGTGATGCAAAACCAAACAAAGACTTTTTTTTGCACTGCTCGTCTCTTTCTCTCTTTTGTTCATTGCCACCTCCATCCCTAGTATCCACTTACTCCCAAATTACCTTTGCAATGAAAACACACTGAAGAAATTTCAGCTTCAAGTGTTATTTTCTTTTAAAGGATTTTGGGGTGGGGAAAATAGAAGTGCAGGGTATTAGAATTTAAACAGCTTTATACTAGCAACTAGCATTTTTAATACAATGCTGCAAATTCTCAACCTGCATAAGCTATAATTTGCTTTATCCCCAAGGCAGCAAGGAAATTCGTATGTACAGCACATTCTTCTGGTTCAATAGTAGGCTTTCCTTTTTGGGTAAGTGTAATTTTTTTTCTGTTTAGAATTATGTCCTGATAAAGATTTATTGAAGCGTGGAACACATATCATTAGCGTGTATGTGTTACTTGAGATTTGAAGCTGCCTTTTGTATTTTTTCAGCTCCAAAAAGTTTATTTGAAGGTCAGTGTGGCTAGTTTTCTCGCTGCTGTTTTGCAATTTTGAACAAGAGCTGTGCAGTGTGATGCTTTTTGTATACTTTTCCAGGCAATGTTAGGTATCAGAAATGTTGTCTATTACAAGACTGTTTTAGCAAAGAAGTGGACTTGCATTGTTATGATTTCTTTAGCTTCACTGTTCCTCTGCTGTGTTTCTGTAACTGATGATTTCTCAAGAATCTGCAAATCAAAAGACAGCCATTTTTCCCCAGTCAAGTAAATGCTGCCTTTGCTAGGAAAATTCCTGTTGCCTGGGAGCTTTTAGACGACCAAAAACGTTGTGCAAAAGAGCAAAATATAGTTACTTTTCTTGGACAATATGTTGACCTAAACTTAACAATAATTAACTGAACAGCGTGTCTCACTGCAGGCTGCACATGAGAAGGTACTTCCTTCTGCTGCTTAATCAGAAATCTTGCTGATTTGCAAAACCTTTCATTTTACCCATTGCTTTACTGAATTCCTTTTGTTTCTCTGTGCATTCCCATTTGGATCCCACGTCATGCCTCGGACTTGTTACGTGTTGTTTTTCCAGCAGCACAATGCAGACACACTGCATGTGGAATGGAAATCAAAGCGAGAGCTGCTTTTGCTTTGTTCGAAGGCATGTGTCTGCAAGCCTGTGCTGGGTTTCCCCTCCCGCTTGAATCTGGTGGGATGGTGAGATGTAAACAGCAGGCATTCTCCCCATCGGTGCATGGACCAGGGTTTTGGTTGAAGGCAGTAATTCATGGTTTTGTTGCCTTTCACTGAAGGCCTTAAAGCTTGAGCAGATGTGGAAGATTCTTCCACTTTCGTAGATGATAAAGTTTGGTGCAGTGTGCTGTGCTGGGGTAAGTGGGGAGGAAAACCTAGGTCCTCTACTGTTCGTCATCTGACTGTTAGATAATCTGTTCTTATTTGAGAGCTCAGGACTGTTTTATCTAATTAGATATACACTTAAAGATAGAAAAATTCTTCCAGAACACTGGATGTTATCTATTGGAAAGGTTAGAAAATCAAACCTATTGTTTATTTTAAAAACTGGATGCCTCCCAACTCCCTTCCCTATCTTTCTTTCTTCCTCCTCCCCAACACCCTGCTGTCATTACAATACTGGCTCTGTTCAATTTTTCATAGACCGTATATAACACCACCACTTAGGACAGGAATGGGAAACTACTGCATTATATCCTCTGCTTTAAGGCAGTTTAGTCAGGTAAAATACGAGAAAGCAGCAGCTTTCTTAGTAGCTAAAGGTGTTTGTAATTTGATGTTCACAGTGCTGTTAAAGAATGATTGCTAGAAAGAGTTCATATGCAAGTTTCCATATAATTTAAAGCCTTGTGCTGCATGAAGAAAGGTAGGGGAGAGGGTAGGATCTGGCAGTGAAGTTTTTTTCCCTGCTCCCTCCCTATTATGGACCAAAATCACTCTTCCTAAGGAGCTGCTGACCTGGGAAAGTATCAGCAGACTTCCCAAGTGAGCATTTATTTTGTTTCTCATTTCCCTTCTTTCCGCCTACGGACTCTGCTGCAATGAGAACATAAGGACCGAATAATTTAGGCCTGATGTGTGATACCACACAATAAAACACTTTAGCACAGTACAGGTTTTGCATAAACTAATTTGGGCATAGTGTTTAGGGTACATAAAACATACAAAAAGTCTGGGCTGAGAGGTAAGAACGATTGGAAAACACCAAAATCACAGCACAACTTTCCTAATCTCTATGTATTTTTCCACTCTGTCCCATGGAGCATCTACAGTCTCAGAGTTGTAAATGGTATGGTACAAGGCATCTCTGTTTCTGCTCAGAGGGCGTTTTTCCTTTGCCGTGTCCATTTTTATGAATTTGATTTCAGATGAGGTATCATAGAATCATAGAATTTCTCAAGTTGGAAGGGACCCATAAGGATCATAGAGTCCAATTCCCTGCTCCTTGCAGGATTACCTAAAACTAAATCATATGATTAAGAGCCTCATCCAGACGCTCCTCAAACTCTGACAGGCTTGGTGCCATGACTGCTTCCCTGGGGAGCCTGTTCCAGTGACCAGCCACCCTCTCAGTCAAGAACCTTTTCCTAATGTCAAGTCTGAACTTCCCTTGATGCAGCTTCATACCATTTGCGCGTATCTTTTAGAGCAACCGAATGCTTTGGCACCATTTGGTGCCAAATTTGACCCTGATTAGTTCAATTTAAAATACTGGTTTTGCACCATTGTAGTGAAAGGTATTGTAGCAGTAGGAGGTGATTAAATGCCAGAAAAGAGCATAGTTAAATTATGTAAGTTATTTTTCAGTTACTTCAAAACTGACCTTTATTTTTTCCTGCAAATAATTTTTTTAAACATGGATAGCCTCTATTAAAGCTGTACTGATACTTCTTGACACTGCAGATGTGGGAATGTGGTATGTGCATAGATACACATAAAATGTTGTGGTCAAAGTTTAGTTTTGTTTATAGAGGGTTTTTAACAAGTACAGGGTGCAAATTTGAAAAGATTTGCTGAGACTACATTCTGAGTATTTCTTTTCTTAATTCATGTAACCACTTCCAGTATTCAGTTATCTGGATATCATTCATTATCTGAGTATCTGAGATTCATTAGCTCCAGACTGCAGAAGTCATGTTAGTTATGCATGCTCCATCTGTTTAGTTGATTTAAAAAGTATCTACCCCATGATACAGGTAACGTTCCTATCCAATACAGAAGAGATTCTGTACATTATCCAGGCTGACTGACTTGTGAAGTTGATTTAAAAATTAGTAACTTTAATAAGTGATTTTCTAGCATATGCTCTTTGTAAGATACTGCCATGAACGGCATAGAAAGGAATGCCTGTAAAGAGGAGCTGAAATAAAGTGCAAGAATAACATGCTGTAAGTCACCAGCAAAGGCAAAACAGACTTTTGAGAACTGTGGTGAGCAAAAAGGAGAATGGGAAGCTGTGATGTTTTCTCTTTGATGTGGAATATCTATCTGCAGGTTTTCTGATGAGACACAAGCTAGCCAAGTACAGTGGTAAGGCAATGTCATGCTCCTCTGAGCCCTGTTTAAGCATCACAGGCACGTGGCAGAACTGGAGCCCTGATTTTTCATCCTACTGTCTGAACTAGTGTACAGAACTTCTAATATTATGTGATATATTGTATACTAAATTGTGCCAAAAACATAAAGAATGTTTATTGAAGATAATGGCATGTGACCCCTGAGCTGCAGGCTCAGCAGCAATTTCATTTATTTAACTGCATTACATTGTCAGTTTGATGTCCGGCTGTAAATCTTCACAGTTGTCTTGTGTATTAATACAAACAAATGGATATACATCAAATTTGTCTATAATCAAGTGTAAAGAACAATTTTGTATTTTCTTCTGTTGGTAATGAAAACTATGAGAAGGTATACGTAATAAAGCCCTCAAAGCAATAGATATTTTCTGCACAATGCACATGGTTAACATGCACTACTAAGGGCAACTATCCCTATATAATGCAGTTTTCTTAAATCCTGCAGTGCATTGGTGAGATGTTTGTCCATAGGGGCAGTGCCTTCCCTTGCGCAAATCAGTGGTGCAGTGATTCAGGATGTTATAGTGAGGGCCACGGTTTTAAATACTTCATCTCATGACAGCATTGATCCTATTCTTGCTTTCTGGAAAGCTTTTCTAACTCTGGTAACTTGAGTTATGCAAAACTGTAGCCATTCCAGATTTATTCAGGTTTATTTGTTTAGATTATGCATTCTTTTGTTTCCTATCCAAAACTCCTTTTACAAGGTAACTAAGTGCTCTTAATCAGAGGTGAGGACAGGTGGGCAGTAAATAAAATTTACACAATTTACAAAATATTTTGGAATAACAGACACTGTGGAAGCACCAGAGTGAAAGGTTACTAAAGGTGTATTTTTTGAATTTTAGGCTGGGCGATGCAGGTTGCTGCCTTTGTTTTCATTCAGAGAAAGTGGGAAGATGACAAGAGTCACTTTGAAAAAATGCTGGATTATTTCTGTGACATTCGTGAACCACTACAACTCCTCATCTTTCCGGAAGGAACTGATCTCACAGGTAGGCTGCATTTGTCATCTTCTCGTGGAATGTTCAACGTGGAAATTCTTTGTTGTTTATGGAATTAGTTAAGAAAAGTTCAAGGCAGGAGCAAGACTGGGTTCTCATGGACAGTAGAAATTACAGTTAATGCTCATATGTGCTGATTCATTTGAGAGGCACAGACATAGTTCCACTGAGAGGCTTTGCCAGTCTTCCTGAAATAACTGTTACATTTCAAAGCATCTGACGATTGAAATGGCTTTATATTGGTCAGTACTGTATGTACACTGCATTAGCAAAAGTAGGTTTCAAGACCTGGAGTAAAATCACTTGCATGTTCCCATTTCCCGTATTACTGGGGCAAACAGTGCAAAATCGTTTCAGACCTATGGAAGAGTGACTGAAGAGGAGAACTAATGATTCTATTGGATTTCTTGCCAGTGTTGAAAACAACTCAATTGCCAATAAAAGAAAACATTGTATGAATGTTCTGTGGTGGTTCATGCCTGCAGCATGATTTGATAAGCATCATCTTTAAATAGAAAATCAATTACAATTAAACTTCTACCTTTTAGCTGATTTAAAAGGTTTTTACTATACTTTCCATTGCAGATATTCTCAAATCATATTTTATTGCAATGCCAGATCAGTAAGTACTAGACACAGTATAAAAATAACTAATATACTGCTATTTTTTGTTCTGTATTCCCGATATCCTTAAAAATGGATATGTATAGTATGCAGATGCTATCACACCGTAGGGAATTGTCATCACTTGATCAGCCTTCCTAAAAGAGGATAAATTCATTGTACATTCTTGGACTGCTTCATGTGATATTTCCTGTTGAATTAGTTATTTTGTATCTAAAATTAGGAAGAAGGATGGAAATCATCTCACTTTAATTTTTTTTTTTTTTTCTTTGAATTCATGAACAACTCTTCCCTCCTAGCTCTGAATTATGAGATGAAATCTTAATATTATTCATGGAGTCAGGAGACTCCTCCTTGGGTAGCTCACACTCTCTTTCTGAACAGGTGTTTCCATCTCAAGATGACTGAAGGAATTGGATTGTTTGTAGTTTTTTCCATAAATTATGTATACCTTCTAATCCCTCCCAATATTCCTCAGAGACAACAGATTTTAAAGAACTGAGGAAGTTTCGTACTGCAGTTTCAAAAAAGAAAAATTACTGAGGACTGAGACAGCCGTCGTGTGTTAACACTTGTGCCGTGGAGTCCCAAAGGCAGCGGTGGTGATGCTCCCACCTGAATGTGGAGTTGCTTAAGGAAACATAGGGTTTTCTCTCTGCTGTTGTACCTCATATAAATGGCTTAGACTAAATTTAAGCATATGCTGTTGATACCATCCACTGAGAAATTCAAGCAGACAAGATTCTTCACTTCATGTTAAAAAATTCTCTAATTGTATTTCTGAACACAGATTTTTGACAGATTTTTTTTTAAGGTGTTTCTGTTGTTCTGGTTTTCCTTCTTCATACATGTGTAACACGTACTCTTTAACTTTACAGTGTCAAATGGGTATCTGCACTAACTGTGCTGTTCTTCTGAAGTCAGTTTTAGCCACCGCGGATGGGTGGTGACCGTTTCCCCCTGGTTTGTTGAGCAGCCCAGGGAGGAAGAAGCACGGTGGGAAGGACAGTGATGGGCAGGGAAGACGATAGGGCACTGCTTCCTTGGGCAGCCGTGCTGGCTTCTGACATGTTAAACTGTCCGGCGTTTACCACTCTAACTTGTCATCGGTAACGAATGCCACCTTGATATTATATTTGTGCATAGTAAAATGTATAGAGACAGGCAAAACCCTGGGGCTTTTACTGTGAAAGTAAATAGCTCTCCCTATCTAATTGTCTTCCCAGGAAACATTAGCTCATATATTTTAAAATATTATAGGAGACAGGGCAAAATCCCTTGACAAGCTAATCCTGACCAAGCAGTAAGTTTATGCCACATGAGAATGATAGAACATAATAATGTATCTTGTGTAACATTTTGAAAAAACGATTTTCAGAAAACTGTTATATTATTGACATATTAGGGCCTATTGCAACCTCATGTTCCATCTTTTAGAATAAGAAATAAACTGCGGTTTTGTTCTGAATGGTCGCTCAATATCCTAAGGAGCATTTTGCAAAAATAGAGGCAGTGGCACTTGTTTTCTGACCAAATTCCAAAACTGCTAATTACTTCTGAAAATTCTTCTGGTGCTTAAAATGAAAAATAACATTCTACATGTACTTCACTGAAAAGCAGAATTGCTGTGCATTTCTGTGCTACTATCTTTTTTTTTTTTATCCTCTCAGTGGCTGCATGACAATGGTAGATTTACTCTTTATAAGAAATTGTATAATGTTTTCAAGTATTTGAGAATGAAAGATTTCAAAGAAATGTAAAGTATGACTGTATTTATATATGGGCCACTGCCTGACTTCAAGTTGGTGAAGTACTTTGCAGTGGAAGATGCGACGTAAATAAATTTTAGAAATAGTAATGTCATGAACCCTGAACGATGTATTTGCAGACTGGATGTATAGGGTCTCAGGTAATAATTATATACTTATTTCTGATAGGTTGGTCATCTTTTCACTCTGGAGTACTTCAAGGTTAAAGCTAAGTGCATCAAAGGTATTTTATTGTAATTGCTTAAAAAGAAGCCCTCAGCAGATAACCATATAGCCAGACTTTCTGAAGCCCTGAAGAAAACAAAGCAACCATAAGTCTAGTGCTTCTGGAAAGCTGGAATACAACCCACTGTTTTGCTTGTTCTTTTGTTTTTCTTGGTGTTCCTTACAAGACTCTTTGTCGTAATTCTTCAGAAAGCAATAACAAAAAAAAATATTGCTGTATTGCTCTGTGCGTGTTAAAGTCTCATTTCCTATGGATTTGTGTCTGCATCTCTATACGTGGTCTCTTCTTCACTCCAGCTTCTCCTTTTTCCTTGTGTTTCCTTCCGTGTGACATTTCCTCCACAGATCTCTTGCTGCTGTCTCAGCAAGAGGCATCGTGTGCTGTGGCTCAGCCTCACCAATACTTGTGTTAACTGACGGACCGCTGCATGCTGTGCTGAAAGCCCTGGCAGGCTAAATACCCGTGGAGCCTGCCCTGGCTGTTCCTGTTATTAAGATCTCTACTCTTGGAGGCTCCCCTTTACTCAGCCACTGGTTTTTCTGGAACTGCTGTGAGGCTTAATTATCTTTGAATCTCTTGTCTCTGTCAAACTTTGTTTGCAGGTGGCAATAGCTTCAAAAGTTAAGGGGACAGTGTGATTGCACAGACCTTTCTTCCTTGAAGAACAGCTAAAAAACAAGTAGGAAAGCTTGCTAGAGCCCATGTTTTGGCAGGGATGTTGTGATGTGGAACACATACAATATTCTGTCTAGAAGGTAACAATGAACTGCAGTTGGATTTTTCTCTTTTTCTAGTAAATATGACGTACTTTGGTAATGCAAAAAAATACTGTTGAAAAGTACTGGTAGAGGTAGATTTAACATGTAATGGTTAGAAAATAGCACAAATAAGAACAATTGCTTAACTTTTTCTTAAAATATCAACTGGGAGCCAATGTAGCTTTTCTGCTTTCTATGGAGAGATAAATGAGGGGGTTTTTTAAAAGAGAAATTTCTGGAGTACTTGTTTATTCTTTCACTGTCTGGTACCAATATCATTTGAGAGTACTTGAAGCCATAGAAGTACATGCATGCTTTTATCACAAGTCAGATTAAAGGAAAAGGTAGTACTTAATATTCAAATTTCAGTGCACCAGTACTACCAAAAAAAAAAAGTAGTTGAGAGTTGATCAGAAATAGTTGTATTAAAATTGTCAGAATCAGCTTTCCAGTAGGATGATGAGGGAAGTTTATAATTCTTTTGGGTGATGTCCAGCAAAACACATCAGCCTGGACAATGTTGTAAAGGCATGTGAGCTTGCTTGTTTGAGAGGAGCTAATACTGCATACATATTTCATGGGGAGCACAGACTTAGCTTTTATTGGGTTTATTGGAGTTTTAGTTCCATGCTTCAGACTCACGTGAATGCAGCTTGTTTTACTGCATTATGGCTTTCATCAAAGTCAAATTCTAGAGATTTTTGTTTTAACTCAAAACTAGCTCACAAATTAAAAATATAATTTGACTTTAAAAAAAAATTGAATTTGTTCATTGTATCCTCTGTTTTTCAGGGGCAAAAGCAATTTAACGTCTTAAAAATCTGTAACTCAAAACCAAAGAAAATGTGTTAGCATAATTTCTTCCTCCAGTTACTTTAATGAAATTCTGAAGTGTGGTGCTTCTAGAAAGTACTGACTTTCTGAGCTTTTCCAATAATTTAAAAATGTGGTAAATGGGATTTGCCCACATAATTTTGAGATAAATGAAAAAAAATTTAATCAAATGATGTACCAAAGGCAGCACAGGAGCAAAAAAAAAAAATGTAAGAGGTTATGGCCAGAACCTTTAAATTCTTATTCTTTTGTGTAGTTTGACAGTTGCTCTGCTGTAGTGTCTAAAGACTCAAATAAATTGGACTTCTTGTACTTGTCACCACCCCAAAGAACATACCTTCTGAGAGGCAGCATGTATTCGCTGAAGCAGACGGGAGGAGAGGCAAGTCAGTGCGAGACCAGAGGAGACAGAGCCTGAAGCAGTTCTGGATCAGGAAAGGTCCCACATCACCCTCTATTAATAAACTGGCTGCTTTCCATAAAAATAGATTATTCTACTTACTCTTTTTTATCATAGGAGCAAATAGAACCAAGGAGTTAAAATGCAAAATACACCTAATAGGAATGATGAGCAAAAACTCTGGGGGTAGATTTACTTTGGCTTAAATACAGTGTAAGAAAGAAACTACTTGTTTCTAGAAAGCAATGCTTACTCATCTCTTTCAGAGAGAGTGAGCAAGAGGGGACATCACCCTTAGCCAAATGATGTGAGCGACCTTTCGGGATTGGGGAGACCTAAACTGAGTGCATTTCCAGTCCCTGCTTCAAGAGCTGCTTTATGCAATTTGCGTTAGAAAAGAACATGTGTTTCCTCTTTTTAAGGAAGTGTTTTCACTATCAGGCTTACAAAGGCATCTTTCACTTTTTTTATCCTTTCACCTGAGAATGTTATAATCTGGACTGCAGAATGATGAGGCATCTGCCTAAGTTTTGCAGCGGTGACAGTGTAGCCCGGTCTGTTGATAAAGAGATTTTAAAGAGGTGTTTGTTGTGCGAATTCCCTTAGGTTGGGGAGGATATAAAAATGGGTTTCTTACTTCCTGGATCAGTTTTCCAACCCCTCGGTTTCATGTAATGGGGAACATCACATTTTCTGCCTTTTGTCGAATCCAGTGCTGAGCCAGGAGACTTGCTCTGAATTTCCCCCCCAGGTTTAGGCGCAGGTGTCTCGCACAGGGATCCCAAACAGCAGTAGGCACCACGGTGCTTACATCGGGTAAGATGGCAGTCCGTGCATTTGTTCATAAGTAATAGCAGAGTAAGAAACTGTTTTCTTCAAATGCTGAGAGTAGCAGGAGGGGGAGGAAGGGCGTTATTCCTACTTTTCGGTCAAGTAAAAGCATATTCTGCCCTTGCTTTCAGGATAGCATCAAAAACCCTTTGACCTTCCTGACTTGCTATAATAAATATTGTTTAGTGCACGAAGACCTGTGGCTTGATAGTTGTTAGGAAGGGAAGAGGGAGATGATTTTTCCAGATGACAATGATCATTTTATTAGCTGGGAGCGTTATTCTAGTTCTAAAATCCCATTACACTAGGGTCATGCAAAAGGGGAAGGGAACAATCTCTGTTATATAAAACTTACAGTCCAGAGGCAAGACAGGGATACAAATATCAGGAAATAGCTGAATAGTGTTGGCCGGTGTGCCAATGTCCAGCTGCTCACACATTTTCAGAAAGGCATTGTAGTAAAGGGAAAGTTGGAAGATGTTTTACAGATGTTTACAGTGAATTCTTTCCAAGAGCAGGGAGGTGCGCTAAGAGGAGGTTTGAAGATGATTAGTTCAAGGCAATGGGCAGTGGAGGTCCCAAACCTTTTTTGCAGCATCAGGTAGGTCTTGCTCAGAAAACGAAACTGCCCATTTACTCTTTGGTTTTCCTGCGGTGCAAGTAGGAGTGTTTTGCAAACACCAAGGAATGCGTTTTCATGCTGCCTCTGAAACAAAGTGCTAGTGAGTAGACATACGGAGAAGGTTTTTCTGAGTGCTCATTAACTGTGTGCAGTTTGAGATGCTTAAGACTTAGGTTTATTAGCTTTTTTTAGACTGCTTAGCTTTGTGTAGACACTTACGTCACTTGTGTCTCAAAGCTTTGATTGGCTTGATTTGCAGATTGCAGATGTTCCAACGTGAAACCCAAATTTGGATGTGCAGAAAATGAAGATGACACTTCTTCTGTCCTTTGGAGGAAACAATACATTAACTTAAAACTTTGTGATAAATTAATTAAAAGCATCTTACTTGAATCGCTGCAGAATCGGGAAAGGAACTCTTGACTTGTGTACTTTTTGTAGGAACACTCTTGGTGATCAATGTTGTTTCTTAGAAAATAAACAGTTTGAGTTGTTGAGCTAATAGTGTAATACAATTATGTCTAAGAGGTAGAATCTGGCTTTTGGAGGAGCATTTAATAATTACCAGATTACCCTTGCCTTTTCTGCCATTCCAAGTCTTGCTCATGACTCACTGTGGGTTTTGCCGTCACAGAGGCAGGGGTCCTAAAGGCAAGTTCCCTTTGCTGATTCAGAATAGTCCTTTTTCAACATTGAATGGAGTAGTAGTCAAGCAGACAAAAATAGGTATTCTGATCATGTGGTTAAAGACATAATGCATATGTCCAAGGAAAGATAAATTTAAGTTACATAGCCAAGTATAATTTTAGTATTTCACACATTCTGTAATTTTAGCAACGCTTTTTGAAGATGTAATATTTTCAAGTATTTGTACATTTTGGCAATTTGGCAAGAATTAAATCTTTGGATTCTCTTTGCTGAATCACTTGCTTGGCTACCGTGCAACAGTTTTCCTTTCCTCCAAATCACATGGTCAGGAAATCTGTGCACTAAATCTAAGGGTTGCATGTATTAAAAGCACTACTCATGCATGGAAACAACAGGTCACAGGGAAAAGATACTCAGTATATTGATATGCTATAGCATATTTATTAATAGGTAGACGGTCCTTTAGGAGGAACACCCACATTTTTTGATAAACAAAGAGCTCATGTAATTTAGGAAAAAAAGAAAGATGCAGGAAAGTTGCATTACTGCAAAAAGGACATCTCACACTGCTGTTGACTTGTCCACTTGTGCTCTTGTTCCTTTACAGGAAAAATTATGATGATTTTAAGGGAAAGGCCTTACCTATAAGTATAAATTCTGTTAAATTAAGCAGCAATATGTTTTTCTTTACTGTATTTCCCATTTCTGTTAAAGTTAACTGTGAACACTTAAAAAAAGAGCTGTTTCTGCTTGAAAAAGATGATATATTGCTTAGGCAATGGTTTTGTTCCATAGATTGTTGCTGGGATTTTGTCTTTTAAAAAAACCTTTAAAACTATATAAATACGAGTTATTAAATAAGTTAGTTGATCAAATTGATTTTTTTTTTCCTTGTTGCCAAGGGAACATTGCATGTGTCCGTTGCCTTTTGGCCCCAGAGGGGAGGCACAGCAGTACCCACAACGAAGGAGTAAGTGTAGCCAGCAAAGTCTGTTTGGCTGCTAACTGAGGCTGCTTGGAAGAGCCTCCTGCACATCACTGGAGAACAGATTGCTTCCTCTCCGCCTGTCTTCAGAAGTTTTCACTTTAGTTGTCCGCATCTTCCTTGCTTAGCGGGCTCTGTTAGCAACTGGCTCTGAAAAGCCTTTGTTCGGTTTTCTCGTGAGAGACTTCTTTTTGCCAGAGGTTCGAAAGAGATTTGTCACGGGGTTTAGCCATGCTGCTTTCCAGATGCCTTGCGTGTATTCTGCGTACAGTAGCAAGCATGTGTTGCGACACTGAGGCAGTCAGTCAAAAAATTAAAACAGGGTATGTACGTGCAGCGCAGGTTGATGAATAAAACGTGTCAAGTTCAGAATGAAGATGTAAAATACCATTTTAATGTATTAGATTAACTGTTTTCCTCCATTTGATATTTTCTTTCTGAAATAAGTTTAACGTGGTTAAACATTGACCTCAAGGTATTTCTGTACATAGTATCAAACCTACATTACTATCCATTGTGCCTTTTGAGTTTAAAAAAAAATTGAGCCAATTAACACATTTTACTGTAAAATGGGTATTGAAGTGTACAGAGAACTATTAACAGACTTTAATTTGTAGATTTCAGATTGCATTTGATAAATACGAAAGATTTGCTGATTATTTTCTAAAATGAAATGAGAGGGTAAAAAGGCTTTTCTTGCAATCCACATTGCTCTTCCTCATACCATACTATAGCCAAGTGAAAGCACACTTGCAGTCTGCCTCCACCTGAAAAGCTGTGGCACATTCGTACTGTGTGAACTGCTGTTGTGCTGTTCCTGTCGTGTAATAATTATATTTAATTCTTGGTCTACGTGCACACTAATGAAAAATGGTGCTTTTTATTCTCTCCTTCAGCCAATACCAAAGCCCGCAGTCATGAATTCGCTGAAAAGAACGGACTTCTAAAATACGAGTACGTCTTACATCCACGAACTACTGGATTCACTTTTGTGGTTGAGCGTCTAAGGGAAGGTAATCCTGCTCTGTATTTATATGTTCTTTTTTTCCTTTAAGATAACGAATCTCACCCAAGCTATAGAAGCTGATGTTCACAAAAGTGCTTGAAGTATTCAGAAAAACTTTATGTATCCTGATGACAAAAAAAGCCCCCGTTTGCAACCCTACTTAAAATGATTATAACATGGAGAGATTTGAGAGAGTTGATAACAGATACTAATATCATCAGGAGCTATGCAGTGGATGAAAACAACATTTTCACTTTTTTTTCTTTTTTTTTTGATATTGTAGCTTGTTTAGCAATCTACCTCAGAAAAATAGTGGAAAAGATCCCGAGGAAGTTCAGTCTTATTGTCTGTACAGTCCTTCACCCCAACTGGGTGGTTGACACCGAACACACAGACATGTATAACGCTGCCCTCTCTGAAAAGCTGCTGGTTTTAAGTCTGAGAGCTGAGACAAGTGGCTGTGTTAAATGGACAAGGGGAATGCACAGCAGCATTTAGATGCAGCAAGTCAGCTGCCCAGTGCTGCCAGCTTTTTCAGGTGATGGTGACTTGGAGAAGCTACGTAAAATAGGAGTTGTGCTGCTTGGCAGGCAGAGTGGTGGGTAAGAGAATGCGTTGATACTTGCTTTTTACCTAGAAACGGTCTTCCATCCCTGTATTAATCTGGGGGTAGAGATCGAGACCCTATTATCAGGGGAACAGAGTATAAAGATGTGATTGCTTGTAAGATCGAGATGTCTGTGCGTTGTTTTGGGAACGGGCATTTCGATGAGATTTGAGGTGATAACGGTGCAACCGCTAAATGCTACTGCTGTGGCGGTCATTCAACTACAGACGAGTCAATGTTCGCAGGATATATGAATGTATGGTTGAAGAAAATAAACATGTACAGTAGATACGAAGTGACTTATTTATAGGCTAGTTCTTCAGGGAAAAGCAATTCTAGATCTTTAACACATGCTGGTTATTCTGACTGCCAAAGGAAGATGTTTGAGATTATTAAAAAGAATAAGGGCCTGCTGGTAGGTTTTTTCCCTTGCTGGAATCCTTGCTTGGATTTTAGTAGCAGAGCTGGCTTGCATTTTGCCTGATTCCTACTAAGCAGATATCCTAAAATCCTAAACTCTTTGATATTTTGTCCAGCTGTACAATCCTAGCTGGACCATGTATCTGTTTGACCCTATTTTTATTGGACATTCAGTGGTGGACATCTTAGATTTTAATCTATCTTGAATGTTTGTTACTCAATTTGCTGTGGTAAAAAAAAAAAAATTGCCACATATGCAATTTCAAAAGCTTGATTTACTTAAAACTTTTCAGCACTAGGTTAACCTAGTGCATAATAATATTTCTAGCCTGGAATAAATTTTCAGTTAAAAGAATGTTTTCCACTCGAAATATTATCAACTTTAAAAAAAAAAAAAAAAAAAGATTCTGTATTTGCTGCAGAAACGAGCTTTGTGGTTATACAGTCATTTTCTAATTTTATAAAAATGCTTTTCTCTTCTATTGCTGTATGAGATCTATGCAAATTAGGCTATTGGGTTATAAAAAGGAAAATATTTGAGGCTGATTAACTGATTTTATGCAGTACAAAGCTGGGGAAAAACCAAAAACATTCCTAGATGATTTTTTTTTTTTGTCCAGTCTTTCAAATGCTTTTAAGACCTACTTTTATTTAAGGCAGGCAAATATTGTGTGAAATATTAATGTCCCTTTAGCATTGAATTTACTAGGTATTGGGTACCTTGATAGGCATTATAGGCTATATATATTATGACTGTATGCTATTATGTAGTAAATTATGTGTGAGAAGGTAGTTCAGCTAGCATTCCAAAATACTTAGTTATTACATACTAATTTAAGAATTGGTTTTCAATTGTTTGCAAGTGTGCCAAATACGGACCATTTGTGTTGAAATGTTTTATTTTTATGGATAACCTAACTGTAGTTGCTTGACTTTAAAACACTTCAGTATATTCTATACCTGCACATATATTTTTTTTTTTAATCTGTACAATATACATGTCCAGGTAGATTTTCAGATGCAGATGGCAGAGCATCTAGCATTATCGTGCAGCTCTGGTTTGACTTATTTATACTATTAGAATGCCTTTTTTACAATTCTACTTTCTGATACTAGCAATAATAAAGAAAACCAGGATTGTTAAGGATACAGTGTTAACATGAGTCTCTGTTTCTGGACTGTCCTAATGTACAGTAGTAGCAATAATCATAAAGATAGACTTGTTTCCTTTTTTCTCTAGCATTATCGTGCAGCTCTGGTTTGACTTATTTATACTATTAGAATGCCTTTTTTACAATTCTACTTTCTGATACTAGCAATAATAAAGAAAACCAGGATTGTTAAGGATACAGTGTTAACATGAGTCTCTGTTTCTGGACTGTCCTAATGTACAGTAGTAGCAATAATCATAAAGATAGACTTGTTTCCTTTTTTCCTGCTAGTGTGACTTTAACATGCAGGAGGGAGTGGTGGAGATTTTAACATCATGTTTACGTCTTTGAAAGTATTTTTGTGCGTAGATGACAACCTTATTGCCCTATAGCTCTCCTGTGAATACATTTTGGCTCGTGGCTGTTTTCCATTCCTGAGGCTCAAGTGTCTTTACTTCAGGCCTGAGTACATTATTTTGCTCCAAAAAAAGGTTGATGAAAAGAGGGGGGAAAATGTCATTAGAAGTTTAACTGCTTTCTGAATGTTGAAAAAACTAATTTAATTTGGCAAGAACCCTGATTAATATGCATCACAAGCTGTAGCATGAAAGAATTACCTGTTGCTACATAAAAATAACTATTAGCAACCCTTCTGAATAGGAAATGAAGAATCAGGAAAAAATAACCTTCAGTAAGATGTTGGTGGTATCTCTGCAGGAGAGTTTCTTCCTAGAGGAAGCACTATCTGCACCCTGACAGCATAATCTGATAAGTTATCAGTCCTTTGCTTTCCATAGGTGGCAAAAATTTCTGAACCATGTGAATGGATTTTTGCCAGTGATGACCAACACTCAAATTCCTCTGGCTGCCTTCTCGCTCTTATATGGTCATTATTTCAACTATTTGATCTCTTTCGCTTGTAGATGCTGCTATGATGGTTTCTAAGTCATTGCTGAGATTATGGAAGCTAAGAAAAAAAAAGATCTCTATAACCTCCACCAAAAAAGCAATGAAAATTGTTTAGGCAATACATCTCCTCGGCTTCTGAGTCTCTTACCTTTTTTCCCTCCTTCTCGCTCTTATATGGTCATTATTTCAACTATTTGATCTCTTTCGCTTGTAGATGCTGCTATGATGGTTTCTAAGTCATTGCTGAGATTATGGAAGCTAAGAAAAAAAAAGATCTCTATAACCTCCACCAAAAAAGCAATGAAAATTGTTTAGGCAATACATCTCCTCGGCTTCTGAGTCTCTTACCTTTTTTCCCTACATTCTAGCTCACCTGAGCTGTGTCTTCTAAACAGAAACCCAGGTAAAAGCTGACTGGTTTTTTCCTTTCATTATGCTTAGGTGCCAAGACAATGAAAATACTATTTTACTTGTAAATGATCACAGTATTGTTTTCTCATTCATATAAACCTTAGAATCACCCAAGAGTAAACACAGACTGTGAACATGCTTTAGATGTATAATTAATAATATACTCAGGAGAATAAGGACTGCAGTTGTTGCTGTTTTGTAAGCAAGAGAAAGACATAAATTTGAATTCGGCATTGATTTTTGGAGAAGTGTGTTCCTTTGGCTCAATAATAATTTTAAGTAAGATGGTTTTATATAATGTCATTGTTTGTCCATGGTAAGAGAAAATACAGTATAGACATGAGAACACAAAGAGGGAAGGACCGCATGGTAGCTGGATAAGGTCAGCTTGCTACCTGATACGTAGTATAGAGTGTTACCTGAAGATGTGGAAGTAAAAGAGGAACAAAAATTTCAGCAAGGACTAATGAAGATGGAAAAGTATTAAATATACTTAGGCTAAATATAGATTAACAAAATACATGCATTTTTCACCCCTGCAAGAAGATCATCCTTCTTGGGAACGATTATTGAATTTCTAGTCAATTGTGACAGTCTCTGCAACAGATAAAGCAGGTTTGTGAGAGATTCTTCATTAATCTTTACTGATGCATGTTACTCAAAATAGCACTGGCCTTTTTCCTAGCATGCTTTCAAGTTTGCTTCTGCAAACACTTTGGCCTTAGTCTATTAAAATACTTAAAGTATGAGCTCAATTAATTACACATTTTCTCAGTGCTGAAGCACATTTGATTGCTTTGATCACTTATCGTGGCAGCCAGAGGAATTACCCTTGGAAGACCAAGCCTTTGTTGACCAAAGTGACCACTGCAATGCCAAGTACTATCACATCTGGTTAGTTGGCTATCAGTGGAAAGCAAAGAGAAATAAAAGAGTTGATTTGCTTCTTTCTAACTCTGTTCACTTGATCAAGTATATCATTTGTCTTGCCCCAGCTGTTACGAATCCTGGTTTCAATCAGGACCTGGTGAAAGATTACTAGAGCTGTATGCTGTATTTCTTTGGGGGACAAAGGTGAGCATTTTTGGAAAGACAGAGTTGGAACATGTGAATGAGCAACAGCAAATGAACTCTAGACCCCAAAATGAAGATTGATCATGACTTTTTTTTTTTAAACTCATCATCATATACCTCTCTTTAAACATCTCCTAAAATCATATTTAATCGTATTTTAAAACCTGAAGCTTTGAATAGATGTTACATATGGAGTAATTTTTGGCAGAACTTGGGTTAAGGCAAATCGTCTCTTTTTACAAAATGTGGGACTTTGAAAAGGACAGAAATGTGCAGGAATTTAAATAAGACTTTCATATAAGCATGCCTTCAACAATGTTAATTAAAAACATTTATGGTTTATATCATGCTCTTGAAGATCTAGTTTGTGAGATCCTTCTATGAAAGGTCAGGAGGTTACTCAGAAATTAAGTATAGGTTTTCAGGCCTGGTGGTACTTTACAAAGTTTTTTTCTGAAGTGCCAAATGACATTGAAAGTTCAGATGGCTCGAATGTTCAGTTTCAAAGAGATAGAAAATAATACTCGTTGATTTGATTCAATATTGTCTCAATTCATTGAATTACATATATTATCTTGGCATAATATCTGTAATTGTAGCCAAATAGTCTGTCAAGAGAAAATAGTTGTTTACGAATGTTTTCTTAAAATTGCTTCATAGTTTTAAAGTATTTTCTCAGGACTAAATAAACAGTAAGTGTTAAGACAGAGCTAAAGTTTTAAAGCATCATTAGAAGATTATTCATACTTTTGCAGACAATCATTTCTGCCAACATTAAATTTTAACTGACCTCTTTTTGACATTTCCTCTATATCCATCAACAGTCTTTAATAGCTAGATACATTGGACTGGATGTTCCTATTATGGGGCTTATATTTTACTGGTTTTACAGTATGAGGAGTCAGAATTATTTGCCTTATTATAGTATTTCAGCTTCAAATTTATTTCTGGTTTATAATTAGCCAACTGAAAAAAATACTGCAGATAACAGCTGCCAACTGCAGCATCCTAAAATAAAAAAAGATACAAATTTAACATACTTGCCTTCATTGCATATCCTTACTGATGGAAAGAAACTGTGATTCTCATCCTGTTTCCATGATTGGTTCAAAATTGATAGTTTTGTCCCCAAAATAAATGTTTATATACACACAATCAGAAACCAGTCCGTATCTTCTACTGTTTATACCTGAGTTTTACAGTTGTACAGCATTTTAGTAATTGCATGCAAGTATCCCAATCTGTTTCATTGCTAGGGCAGGAAAATTGTATTTAGGTGTTCAACCCAGGATATCTATATATATCTATGTAAATATTTTAATCCTGTGATACTGACTATTATGTAGATTCTGTATGCTTTTCTGGGAGCTATAGTATCCATGTATGCATATTTATGTACTTAACTCTTAATGCCACTTATTTGGGTTATGGTACAATGTGCTTATATGGCACTTTTGAGCTAATAATCTAGGGATACAGTTTGCGATTTGCAGGTTAATATATATTTAAGGTAGTTAATAGGAGATGGTGATCAGCAGTTCTTGAAAGCTGACATACACAGTTTGGTTCACCTTCGCTGGGGTGTGAAGTAGCCAAAGAGTTACGCAGCAGGTCCTCGTAAGCGGCATCTGGATGTCCTTGCTATGCCCAGAGAATACAGTAAGCTCCCGTATAAAGCCCTAAATAGCTTATGGACCGTCTTTAGGAGATGATTCTGTCTTGAGCCCTGCAATCGTCGCATGAGCCAAGGTGCTCAAATTTGACGTATTTGTGTAAACGCTGTTTAAAGTTGAGACTCTCAATTTAGTAATTCATTAACGAGAACCTCCAACTTGAAGTAGCCAGAGTATATTAGCTTGCAGAGCTTTTTTCTTACTCTGACTTTGAAAAAGAGAGAGGCAGGAGGCTGCTTTTATGAGTGGATGAAATGTCAATGAGGAATGCTACCATGATACTGCCAGAGGCTTGTCTTCTGGTGTAGGTGATGCTTCTACTCTCTGCACAGTTATGTCCAAAGCATCTACAGCTTACAAGACAGATGCCATTAAGTCTTTCCAATGTAAATCAAAGTAATACCCATTTCTAAGTGTGTTGTATTTGGGTTTTTTAAAGGGAAAACTGATGCAGGTGTAAAATTCAGGTCTGTAATAGCTCTGTTCATTGACTGAAATGCTCAGGCTATGGTGGGCAGGGTGTATGAATGAATGGATGTATGTATTAAATATACTGCTTTCTATTTTGGTACACAAAGTTTCTTTCCTCTTCATATAAATATTGGCAGGAGCATGCAGGTCCTGATCACAGAAGTGTCTGCTGAATTGCCTTCAGAGGTTCTATGTGCTCAAACTGAACCGCCTAAGCAGGACTTCAGCAGTTTTCAGGTTCATGCATAATTTGTCTTCTGTGTAACAGAGGTACAGGACATAGAAAGGCCCCACATCAAATGGCAGTAAGGGTTAGATCTGTTGTTTTAACGAAAGCTAACCTCTGTCTTTGTGACTGAACAGATTTTTGACTCCCAGATATGCTGGGCCACTGCCAAAATGTCTGTGGGTTTTGGTGGGGCCAGAGCTTGCACACTGACCAGCACTGCCATCTCTCAGAGCAGCTCTCGCCTGTTTGTGCTGGTTGCTCGGTGCATGTGTAAACCAAAACCAGTCTGTTTTGGAAATAGGAAAATATAAGTGGCCACATGAGCATTAACTTTAGGTCCTCAATCAACTAATTTCACCCGTATGTCTGTCGGATTTGCAGAGATTAAGCAGCAACTCTAAACCATCATTCCTCGATGCAAGGAAATTCTTTCTTTCTGATTTTTTTTTTTCCTCTGTGCATCTGTGCCTCCCAGAGTCATGTTACTAAGTAGACAGATACTCAGAAATTACAGAGCTATTGTAAAAGAGCTTTGAGCAATTTTTTTGCTGAAAATGCAATATTAGAGCTTCGTTCAATTTGGCTGGTTGCCATTATAATTGAACGTGTGCTTTTTTGAGAATTGGATCCTGTGCATTAAATAGCCTTTGATATAGAAATATCGGTATGTAAATTGAAGCTTGCATGCCTTTAATGCCTTTTGTGTGTTGGTAGAAAATTCATAACAAATTAGTTAATTAAAAAAAAACAAAGACCTTGTTCAAAAACACACTTTTATCGCTAGGCATGTCTGTGAAATTCAGCAATGCAGAAAACCGGGTGCAGGCTGTTGCGCTTTATTGCGAACGCTGACAGTTGTCTCTGTAATCTGGAACATGGGAAAGGGCAGCTTGACTTTTTCCAGAATAGTGTTAACCGTTGATGATTACCATATCTTGCAAACATCTGCATGGGTTGGCTTTGACGTACTTCTCAGAATGAGCACCAGCTTTCTGTTAGATATTTTCTGGCCTTTGGTACACGTTGAAGTTTCTGTTGCTGTGTCTTCTTTCATGTCTTACTGGAGCAGCATTCTGCACTACTCGCCCCACCTCTGTGGGAAACAGTCCATCATTTCAGTCATCCTGGGAAGGATTTGGTTTTCTCCAAACCACTCTCCTCTCTCAGCCCCCATCCTTTCCTCTCTCCATCCTCCGTTGCTTTTGAGAAGGGAGCGCAGCCTTTCACTGGAGGGTTTATGGTGGATCCGTGTAAGAATCGCTACCACCTGTAGTGTTTGCAGGTTGACATGTTGCTGTTTGTGTCACCCACACATCTACGGTACTCATCGGAAGTATTTCAGGTTTTACATTCTTGAGCCTATCAAGGTCCATCTACTGAGATGATCTCCTTACACTTTCTTACGTGTGAGTCATGGCTTGTGACAAGCAGATATACCGTGCAGTGGATCATTTTCCATTTACCTCCTTGCAGGTTATTAATAGTTGCTGTGGTAACCATATTAAAAAGTTGTTATTTGCCAGCAGTTACCCCACAGTGGTATTAGAGGTTTCCACTGTTTTCCCTTAACTCAGAATACACAGTATCTGTGGTAACGATGTGGTAATGTTTGGCGACTGTGGACTTTTTTAATTGCTTCAACTGGAGGCCTGGAACGATGTTAGCTCATCAGATTGCATACGTAGAAACGAAGCTTGGCCACAGATGAGTTCAGGAAAAATGATTGCTCAGTAAAAAATAGAATTATTTTCTTCAGAATTGAAAAGATGCTCCTGCCTTTTTTTTTTAATCTAATTTTTTTTATCTCCTCTTCAAGATATTTTTAAAAAAGGTTTTTCTGGTTTTTTATGCGCTTTGGCTAGGCGGTGGACTGAGTGTGTGTGTAACAAGGTGTCCTGGTGTATCTGCTGGTCTACACTTGATCAGCATCTCTCTGGGTGTGCATTTTGAAAGGTCAGTCATCTGACTGGAATATTTATTTGGTTTGATTTTTCCTATAGTGTCACTCACAGCAGCGCAGTAAGCTTAGCACAGGGTCTTGCCATACCCTTGGTGTTCCTCTGAGCCTGCACGAAACACCAAACAGTCTGTTTTGTGGGCTTGTTCATTACATCCTTGTGACGTGCTTGATTCTAATAAAGTATACTGAATACTGTAAGAATTTCCAAGGTGATTTGGGTTTCTGTGTCAGAGTACTGAGCTTTGTGGTTGTTTTTAAAGACTTATGGCTGCAGGACAGACAATAGGTGAGCCTCGGGTAAAGTTCAAGTTTATTAAATACTGCTCATTCTTGTCAGCCTATGATCCATGATTTTGCAGGTGATGTTGGTTGGATTAGTAGCATATTTAATTGTTGCTGAAATTGAAATGAATTCCTATAAACAGAGGAATGGTATTGATATCTATTTATTTCACATGGCATTACCAGATGCTCTACACAGCATACCCATTTCTTGTCTCTGTTTATTAGTACAGCAGATAATTGCTTCAAGCAGTCTTGAGTAGAGAGGAACCTAAACATACTTTTTCCAGGACAAAATACTGCTTTAGTTTCAGTTAAGAGATGATGTTTCCTGATGTGTTTTACTAGAAAAACAGCAGCATCTACAGGCTGAACAGACTAATCCCAAATTAGAGTCCCATTGTAGAAGAGATGCTCAATCATATTTGATGGATTCCCCACTCTTCCACTTTTTGCAGATGCTAGCTGTTTTCATTTCCAGCTGCATTAAAGTTGCTGCAAATGTATTTTGTGTATTCCTGATATCATTTTTCTATATGAGTAATTGCTGGCAGGGGAGAAGGTCCGTGGAGTATCATTTCAGTTACTGGAAATGTTGGAACCCTCAAGCTGTTCAGATATAGCCCCCAAATCTGTAAGACAGTAATAAAACTTTCAATCTCCTCTACTTGCAAGATCTGCTGCTTATAGGTCATTAAACCTGAAGTAGTTTGTTTCTTTCATTCCTTTCTGCTGTTGCAGCTTCAGCTCTTCTTCTCTTTGCCCTCCTCCCAATCCCCTGCCATTATTTTCAGGGTGTACAAAAATTAGCCCAGCATCATACTTTTCCGAGCTGACTCAGATCCCTGAGTTAGGCAATCACTTGCAAGGCTCTGCTCCAGAGATGTTAAGAGCAGTGCCACATTCATGAGTCCTGGATGTTGCTATGGTGCTGATACTGAAAAACGAAAAACATAAGAGGGCAGAGGAGCTTGGGAAAAATTGTGGTAGAGTATAAATGCTTTTTAAAATAGATTTTTATCAAAACATAAACTTCAGCATAAATTCAACTCTTCACCTCATCCATCACCTTATATGTAATCTGAAATATTGCTGCCTTTGGGCCTTATTTTGTCAACCTTTTCCTGAACTGCCGGATTCTGGAGGGCAGGAAATAAGGTCTTGGCTCTCAGTGTTCTCACCAAACATTGGTAGATATAGGAAGGGCTTCCCTTTCTGCATGTATGCCATGCCAGTTATTTGAAGTGCTGCACAATGTGAATTAACTGTTATAATGAAGTATATTACAGATATAAGGTTTATAAGGAATATATTTTCCCATAAATTCATTTTTCTGTGGAATGGCTACCAGTTAAGAATTGGAGAACTGTTTTTAATATACATTCAATATGGTAGTGTCTCTCCCTAATCCTATTTCATACTGTTAAAAGCTAATGTTCATGTCTTGAAATAAGCATCTCTGAAATGCATATCATCTATATTTAGACATACGCAAAACTGTGATTTTTTTTTTTTTTTTGCATTGGTAGTCATTGTTGACCTTGCAGTGTAATAAAAGTGAGTGCTCTTGGTGATTATAAAACAGTTCCAGAAGCGAGGACCTAAGCAGCCTTCTGGCTGGCTTGTTCCGATCACCGGTCCTTCACTGCGCTGCTCTGAAGGGAGCCAGCCTGTCCTGATGGTTTCTGGCATCGCACAGACAATAAGGACCTCTATTAGGAGAAAAGCGTAACATGCACAATAAATAAAAAGAAGAGAAACATTTTCAAAAATGCTTCAGACACTTCGGAATTTGTGAGCAATGGCACGTTTGCGTTGCCTGGAAGTTGCTATGGGTACTGATGTTGAAAAGCCAAACACACAGAGGGCAGACCTTAGGGACATAAGTCCCATTTAAAATCCTATAAGAATTAGTGTTCTTTAAATCGGCTTGGATGCTTTTGAAAAATCATCCCTCAAAAGGATTCTTTGCCTAAGTGCTCTCCAGATTCATCCTGTCAGCAGCACCACTGTGATTTAACCAGTCCTACTTCTGCCTTCACTTATCCAAAAAAGCATTCCTTCCAAAAGACCTGAAAGCTCCCTGGCTTCTTCTATCAGGCCTTTGCTTTGCTGCTCTTGTAGCATGGATCAGAGAATTAAATGAAACATATGCTCAGCAGCTATATGGCTCCTTCTTTCCTTCCCATTCTTCACATACTATCTGCTAGGACTGTGTCTTTTTGGGGTGGGTATTTTATTTTTGTACGTCTGAAACAACCATCTCAGTGGTATATTAGGATTGTTGAAGCAGGTAGCAGTTAAGCTGTAGCTGTCTCAAATAGTGCACTCTGCATGTCCACGGCATTGCAAATATTTAATAAACCTGTTAATAATACATTCCAAACCATACTGAGAAGCTGTGGAGATTCATCAGGGTTTATGCTACCTGTGGTGCTAATGAATTCAGTTGACATCACACACTGAGACACGCACGTAAGCATGCACTCAATTTTAAAATATATACATAATTTCTGATTTATAACAGCAGTGTTCTACATTAGGAGAGAACATTTTCAAAGGATTATTCTCCTCCTTGAAGGGATAAATTCTCTTGAATCTAGTCTTGTGCCTTTCTGTATTCTGGCACATGTTGTAATCAACCAGCAGCATATTCTTTTTCACATCATCTTGTTTGGATAGCAGCAGACAGCACAGAATTCATTAAAATCAAACAGCCAAATGCTGATGGAATATAATGAGGCTATGACTCACATGGTGGGTTTTTTTCCTGCAAGATATGGTATATTGTGTATATACTAAGCTGCGTATATGTAGAGGAGTTTTGGTGGCTGATTTCTGTCTTACTTGGCAAACTGTCTGGGATGAGCATCATATTCTAAAACCTTGTTAATGCAGTTAGAGAAAACAACTCTGACTTAGCCTTTGTGAATTTATGCAGCAAGGATATATCCCCCATGATTTTTTACAAGCAGAATGATTTTACTGTGCCCCTCCCTCTGAGCTGACTGAAAGCACCATGGCCAGACTAGGGCTGCTTTACACCCAAACTGAAGAGATTGTGGTAATGAAGCCAAAATGGGTTTCAGCTAGTCCAGAATACGAGCAAAGTGAGCTCACTCGGTCTGCAAAATATTCTGGGGCATCCCCAAGCCAGTGTAGTAGCGGTGGTGTTCAGAATGGTTTCACTGGCTTCTTCCTAGCGGTCCATTACCTCCTCTTAGCTGGTCGAGAGGAGGAACCCAACTGAGTAGGTACATGTCACTTGGAAAACATTCCAGGATCCACTATCGGGATGCTCTGTCTTGACCTACAACTCAAATAGCCTCATCAGGCGCTGCATCTTTTGAAAGTACAACAGAAGAAAAGTGTTGAACATTCAGATTGCATAACTAAATGCTGAGAAATAGGAATTTCAAAAAGTGAGATTGAATGCAGCCCTCTTGTGGTGTATGCTTTTGAGCGAGAGAACAAATGTTGTGGTTTGCCAGTCTGCTACTTCCTCTGGCTAGAATGACAAACTTTTAACAATGTATTTCATGCTTTTTCCTTCCAAATGAAAGAAAGAAAAAACCTGTCAGAGCTTTTACCGGCAGGGCTCTGAGGTTGTTCTGTTATGCAAGAAGCTGTGAAGGAATAAAGCAAGTTCCATAATCTGCAGCGTTCTCTGGAAGAGCCTGAGAGGGGTGAACCTGAGGAAATGAACTGAGTTTCTTCCTATGAGAAAGCTGGAATCTGGGAGTATCTGGTTATCATTCCAGAAATGTTGCTTTCATTTTCAAGAGTTTCCAAATTTTTAAAAAATTATTTTACAGTTGTTATCTTGATGTTGTTTTGCCAAAATGTTTTGCTATCCAGAAACACATTCCTAAAATATTTTCTTTATTTAATAGAAGAGTTGTGGCAAATATGAAAGGATGGAAGTAGTGGAGGTAGCTGAAGGAAGTAAGAGGGGTTTGAAGATGTATAGTGACAGCAGATTCTCAAATCTGTGTCTCATAAATACAATAATGTGTTTTATATCTATAAGTAATCCAGAGTACACTTTAGGAAATGGTGCTATATCAAACAGGATATTTGAACATGGTTACATAATAAGCATCTTCTAGCTCTCAGATTTCAACCTCTTAAAAAACAAACAACCACCAACAACAACAACAAAAAACCCAAAAAAACTCACAGAAGTTTTTTTCTAATTTTCAAGTGATAGGTTTCTTTGCTGACTTTTGTTACTAAATTGTACTTCTACTTTATGGAGCAGAAATGTCATACTGCCTTTTCTTGCATGGAATTTGGTATGTGTATCTGGACAAAAATCAAGAGCCGTTATCTTGAAAACCAACCAACAACAACAACAACAAAAAACCCAAAAAAACTCACAGAAGTTTTTTTCTAATTTTCAAGTGATAGGTTTCTTTGCTGACTTTTGTTACTAAATTGTACTTCTACTTTATGGAGCAGAAATGTCATACTGCCTTTTCTTGCATGGAATTTGGTATGTGTATCTGGACAAAAATCAAGAGCCGTTATCTTGAAAAGGAATACCAACATAGTTTTAATCCCAGAAGTATGACTCTTCACAAAAATCTTTCTCTGAAAAAAAATAAACACACTAAGAAACCAATTATAAACAAAAAAGAACATGAGCAATATGCTGGTCAGGCTTTTGTCACAAGATAAACAAAGGCTATTGAGAACTGCATGTAAAATATATTTTGTCTGCTACTTAGCACAAGCTGTAGCTAAAATGGAAAATTCTGTAGAGCCGAATGATAGCACTAAGTGAATTGGCATTTGCACTTAGTTTTCCAGTGGTTTGGCGGTATTAATAATGCAGCAGAAGGACAGGATATCCTTCAACTAAGTCAGCATGAAAAAAGGTTTTCATTAGCATTAGAATGAACTCTGAGAATTAGGTATTCTTACTCATTGGAAAAAAAGGTTTCAGGAAGCAAATTTCGTGTTTGAAAATGTTTGGTGAATTTTGGAGAGTATCTAAATATGACTGTTACCAGAAACTGTTTTTAGTATAGTGTAGGGATAAAGTATCTTTCTCAGGCTGTTATTGTAATTCATAAGATGTTATTTTCAGCAGTGTTTATTATACAAAAGAATGTTCAGAACCAGATAAATACACTAGGGAGCCTGGTTAAATAGGAATAAACCAAAGGAGTTACTTAAAGTTACAAGAGAAACAAAATGCTGACATAGATGAGATAAATTATTCTTTCTGTTGTTTTTCCATAATAGTCTGCTTTGGTCAAAACCAAAGAGCAGTAACTACTATATTTGTATATTTGTGGGCAAATTTAGATGAAGATCACAAATGTTCTGATTTATCAACCAAGGTAAAATGAGACTGAAGCAATCCGGTCCGGAGGAGCTGATGCTAATCAGCAGAACCTTGGAGCTGAGAGAGATTAATTGAAAGCCATCAGATGCAGGTTGATGACAATGAATGGACAGACAAGGAAGCAGTTTATAATTGTCACCGCAGAGCACTTGGGTTTGTCAGAATGGTCAAATTAGCCCAGCCTTCGAAACAGAATATGCAATTCTGCTAAAATGGAGATGACCATCTGGCAGCCTACAGCAACTTTGGAATTGGCTGCCTTTACTGGTGTACCCCATCCTGAATGATGTGCTTAGATTTTAGCCTGATGCCCTGCTACATCTTTATCAGCCAGTAGTATCTTTTAGATGAATTACTGTGCATACTATTACACAGTAGCTCAAGATCAGCCAAATTCTTAGTCTTTTCCACATACTTGGTTAGAACACTATCAGGATTTTTTTGAAGGATCTCCTCCTACACCTCCCTGCAGTAAACACTCCAAATACACTTTCATGTAATCCTTCTTCACTAAATTATTGCGTTCTCTCCTCTGCATGTCCTGATGCCTGTGCCTCGGGTAGGCCTGAAAGAGTTCATAAGTGGCCTCAACAATTTGGCAGAAGAAAGAGTTGATTCTTTAAGGCTCCTTCTCCCTTATGTCACTCCGTTCTTGTCTTCATCTGAGAGAGAAGAAGCTCTGTCAACTGAAGTTCAAGAGAATGAAGAAAACTCAAGCCTTCCTGATTTTGTCTTTTGGATATTTCTTCTTTCTGTGCATTCTCCACCAGTCTTGCTCCGGCACTGACTATGCAATTAATTACTAGTAATTTCTGTGTATGATGCTCATCTTCTTGTTCTCCTCTTGAAAGAAGCCATAATTTGGATAGGTCCCTCTCTCAAGTATGAAAAACATGACGTTTTGCTAACTTCCCTCAACAAAGTCGCTCCACAGCAGGTGCTTGTCAGAAGGACCCTTCTGCAGCCTCTGCGGGACTTCTGCTCTGTCTGCCTCCGCCCCAGGCAGCCCTAGTGCTGATGCCTGGCAGTTGCCTAGTGCAACCGTGTTTGAATCCAGCGTACGATGGATCAGATTTCTTGCCACACGGCAGACGCTTGATAGTAACGTTTCCAATTCAACATTACTGAGATATATTTGGTTCCTTTTTTTGTTCAGTACAAATAATGCACCCCATACGTGACATTTTGAGGGAAATCCAATTAGCAGGAATACGAGTAAGGTGGTTGAGTTCAGTAGTTTCCCTTTGTTTACCAACAGAGGCTGGGGGAGGTTACACAGTAGAGGCAGCTTTGAGTTGCTGCTCTCCGTTTTATAAACAGTCGTGATTAATAAGGTACCCCCTGCCAAACTTGCGTTGTGGATGACAGCCGGCCAGCTGGTAGCTCTCAAAGGAATTGCTTCGAGTGGGTTATGTGCTTGAATGATCATATCTATCAGATTTAAAGGCAGATCCATGTTGAGAAAAGCTGCCAGAGGATGTGTGAGTACAACTTGGTGAGTGAGGGACAGGAAGGTCTGTACCAGAACCTTGAAGGGCATGCTGGGCAGAGTGCAGAGACCTGGGGTAAGGTGTCCAGCTGTAGCTTTTCCGTGAATTTTTGTCTGGGCTTGGAAATAAATGACTGTTAACACCAAGTTTGGAAAGGAAGAACGAATGAGTCTCCACTAACAAACAAACAGAGGTAGTCGTCTTGCTAACTAAAGATGAAATTTGGTCCAAAGTGTCTAGCCCAAGAGTAGCAGATGTGCGTGGATCTTAATGCCAGAACTGCAAACTGCTTTAACTATCTTAACAGGGAGGGAAATGGCTATCAAACCTGTGCCCTAGCTATTGCAATACCTCAGCATTGCCCAGTCTTAATGTACTGTTAGAATAGAAACGTCTTACAGTTTTGTGGTGGTTGTTGGTTTGGTTTTTTTTTAATGTAACAGTTCTGTCTTATTTCATCACAAGGTAGAAGCTCCTTTGCAGGAATTTGTTGCCTTTGGTGCAAGGTTAGGTTAAGATAATTTTAAGTGTCCGATTTGGCCTTCAGATCTCTGTCAGAATCCCTCACTTGTTGAAGTTGGTAGAAGATTTCATACTGACTGTACTGGATGAGATGGTTGGATATGTTCTTCTACAAGACAAAAAAATTGTATAAAGTTTATATACAAGAATGTTTAAAATCCTGGTGTTTCAAATAGATATTAATGTGTTTATTCTAAATCTCAGTGCGGCTTCCTCTGCATAACTGTCTTGTACATCAGTATGTTGGGATAGGTAGTATGAATTGGAGAAAAGGTAATATAAAGGAGGTAAGAGAAAGCCAGCATTTAGCTGTCTGTGTTGAATGCTCACTTAACTTGGTTAGACTGGATGCCTGTGAGGTGTCTCTTCAGTAACTGAAATGTGCATTCCCTTTAAGTGTAAAACATCATAAAAAAGTATCAAAACACAGAAGAGGTGAAGATGAGTGGGAAATTGCTACTCATCTGTTGAATGGAAACTTGATGTTAAATAAGACCATCTTATGTTTCACTGTTTGAAACACAGTAAGAGTTCCAGGAACTAATTATCTAGCAATGGATGATGACATGGAAATATATTAAATATACATAGATAGCTAACCATGAATACTTGAAGAGTATGCAGAAGAAGAGTCTAGTTAATTTTTATGTAAATTAAGCAACATTGAAAGTGGCAATATAATAAGCAACAACACTGTTTTGCATTTGAATAGAACAAAGCAGCAAATTCACACTTGAAATAGAGCCTTTCTTCTTAAATTGTCTTTTCCTGGGTAGGTATTTTAATGTATGCTTTATTCACAGTAAAAACATGGTCTTCATAGGTATCATCTTGTTTAGAAACAATCAGACAAGTTAGCCTTTTAAGAGCTAATTTAATTCTTTGGTGGGTGTCACGTCTATGTTATTGCTTTTAATGATTAAAGGAACTAGTGTTGAATCGGTGTGATAAGCAGGCATAGTTAATGCCAAGATTGTGTAAGGACTAGCTTATTTCCAAAACTTCGTGAAAGTAATGAAAAGCGGTGCTCCCTACCAGGAGGGTAAGAATGTCGGGTGTGGACTGGCCTGGCAGAGGTGAGGATGCTCCAAGTGCAGGCTTAGCTGCACCGCGCTGCTTCCTCGGGGGAACAGCTCCAGCATGAATTCAGCCGAGAGGCAGCCTATTATCTGGAAGATAGGAAACTCACTTGTGGTGACTGAGTGTAGAAGAAAAACTGAGGAGAAGTTGAGGAGAAGGAAAAAGTTGAAAAAGAAGGTGCATTTATCTTTAGCCTTCTGCTGCAGATTGCTTGATAGATGGCAATGCTTATCCTGACTCTTTATGCATGGTTTATTTATGCTGCTCGTATTACTTCATTTCAGAATTGTCCATGGATATATAAAAAGTTCAGACCTAGATTATGTATAGAGCTTTTAAAACTCCCTTGGAGCTGTTAGTCTTTGAGGGTAAGGGAGGAGGGTATTAAAGGAATGATTAAATGTATATTAATATGCACTGGTAAACAAACTTCAGAAACTGTTAAAGAACAGATGCCTTTGGCACGTTTCAATGGTAAGCATGTGGCTATTCAATTTTGAAATACAAATCCCAAAGCATTTAGATCAGTGCCTGTCAAATTGTTTGTCATGACAGAGGGTTCAGCTTGGAGCTGCAAATTCAGTCCTGTTCCTTCTTTCTAATCTACTGTTGAATTTGATTAGTTGAGCCACCACTCAGCTTCCTTTAAGACAGGAGTGCTTAATCTGCAGTAAACGTGCACCCAGAGGCATGCAGGGCACAATCTTTTACCTTGATGTTACACAGTGCTGTGTATTACAAAAGTTTGAGTCTCTTTGGAAGACTGAGGACAAGTGTTTATGTTAGGGATAATTTAAAAAAATTAGAAGCATCAACTGAGTTCATATTATGTTGCCCAAAATAAGAATATACTTTTATTGCAAACAATTTACATGTACAAAGTGGAGGCTTTAACACTTAAGCTGCAAGTCAAAATGACAAAATCCTAATTTTTTTCCTTAGCTCGTTTCCAAATCTACAACTTATCACATGGAGTTCAAGTCTAAAATGAATGAATAATTTTATTTTATAAATGTCTGAGAAACAGAATCAGAAAAATCATAGTGAATTAGCTTTATAGTTGCTAATGAGCACTGCTTTTATAAATGGAAAGCTCTAAGACTTGGTCATTGACATTTCAAAATTTGAGTCTTCCTTCCTTCCTTCACAGAGCAGGCTTGGGCTTTGAATTTAAAAGCTGACACAAAACTGAGTATTTGAAGGCCTGATGTGTTCTTTAACGGTGAGGCCACATTTCTTGATCACCTGTCAGCATCCAATATCATTAAATCTTAAAGGACTGTTTTATTCCATTTGTTGGGGGACTGGTAATTTTATTTGGATGAAACCAACAATGAAAGCAAAATTAAAAAGAGAGAAAAAACATTATAATGCTTGGAAAAATTGACACTCAGAAGTCAGTGAACATCACAAAGCTGTTGGTGGAATCTTAATTTGGCTTTCTTATATGTATATACGAGATGATCTAGTCTTTAGCTAAATGATTGCATGCCATTCTCCCCACACACATCCTCTGCCTCATTGAGCACTCACTGAAGGAGCAACTTTTAAATATTTTGTTTTCTCCTCGTCTTCAGTGTGTGGCCCCAGGGCTTATATGCTGCACTATTCAAACTCTTCTCTGAAAACAGAATTTCCATATAAGCATCTCTGCTGCTTGCTGCTCTAGTACTAGAGTGCTTCCTGATCTCAAAGGAATTTATTTTCACTATGTCTGTATTTTTCTCATGCATGTGGGAAATTGAAGCGCAGCAAGACTAAGGTCAGGTCTGCTGCCTGGTTTTAGACACCTATGGGCTTATTTTTCAGTCATAGCACTTTCTGTGCAGCTTGCAGCTGGGGATGCTCAGCAGCCCTGTAAAACTGACCTTAGAAACTTCCAGTCAGCTAAACCAGAAGATGAGAAACTAAAGTCTGTTTGTGAAATAGGCAGAAATAGCATACAGTTCTCTTGTGTTTTATTTAGCATGCAGATTGGTTAGAGACTCAACTGCCTAAAGTTGAACTTGTCCTGTTTCCTCCCCCCTCACTCTGTTTTGTTCGTTGCAGACCTTTCTGGTCCTGCAGCAAATGAAGCAAAGCTCCTGCTCTCTGTTGTTACACAGCCCTGATTCAGTGCAAGTTCAGGTCCTGGGGCAAAGTAGTATATCATCATGGAACTAAAGATAATATCCATTATATAGGCAAAAGCAACCTTAGGTCTGGCATTTTCCTACATCGGAGTATTGAACTTTACAACCTAATGTTCTTTACTACCGATGTATTTTATGTTATTCTACACTGTTTTTAAACACTAAATCAACAGCCGATCACGCAACAGATACTGCTCCCCAGGCTGGGTTTCTGCTTTGGTTGCCAGATTCCCTTCCAGAGCTGTTAAATAGTTGTCCCCTTTGCATTTGAATCAGACCGCTTCCTTCCCCATGCTGCATGGGTGGTCACACACAGGAGCAGTGAGGGGACGTAGCACGGTCTCTTACACACAGGGAATGGTGCGCGAACTGAAGGCTAGAAGTTGGGAATACTCAATAAGGACAGTCGTCTTAAATTTCAGCTGTAAACTCTCTAAAACGTTTGCTGAGCATGTGCAAAATTAAGATTCTTCAAAGGCTCATAGTTGTTGGCCAAATTTGGGATGTTTTCTTGGAAGTTGGCAAAAGGCGTATTACTGACACAAATACCATCTCCTGCCAAACTTCAAGTCCCAGTTCCAAGGCTTGGGGATGCTAGTCCTTTCCAAAGAAGAAACCATCTGAAATTTTTTTTTGTGACTTTTTAAGTAACAAAAACATTTTTCCATAGCCTCAGTCTTTGATATAGCTGAATTGCTTTAGCTGAGATTGTGGTGCTCCTTCTTCCCTTCAAAAAAATGAATCTGAGGTTGAAAGAACCTGGAAATATAAACCACTTCAGTCCAAGTGGTTTAAAACTTGACATTGTACATAGCAATTACAGTAGGGTCTTATAATGAAAGAGCTGGGAAATTGTAATGTGGAGGTACTAAGCCTGCTTTATAGTAAAAGAAATTGGCTGTTGTCATCCGAGTTGTTTCATTCTAGCATAAAATTGGTGTTCAGGAACTTTATTTTTAGACCAAATAACCCAATCGGGACTGGACAACTTGTCCTACTTTGATTTTTGCTTGATCAGGAGAACGTGTGATATGTTGGCATTGCACTGTGCAGACTCAATCCAACCATCTAAGGCTAGTTTGTTAGGATATCGTCTTGCAATATGAAACGTCTTTTCGTGAAAAGAATGCAAAGAATTTTGTTACTAATAACGTCTTACCCTTTATGGGTAAAGTTGTTTTGCTCCCTTCCAAGATGAATGCAGCTCTCACCGACTTCAGTGAGGATCTGCTGCTTTTCTGCCTGCCTGCTCTTGCAAGGCTGGATCCTTAGCTGGCGTGAATTAGTTTAGCTCCGTTGAAATATGTACAACTTTGCCGCTGTACATCCAGTCAAGTATTTGCACTTCTTTTAACTAGAATGTTCGGGTTTGCACTTGGGAGTTCAGGTTTTTCTTTCCTGGCTGAACTTCAGTAAAAATAAACCAGAAGCGGTCCTTAAGTCGGTTTGCTTCTCAACAAGTTGCACAACTGGGGCGGAGGGGATGGGGGCATTATTAGTCCACCCAAAAGCTTTGTAACCAACCATGTAGTTCTATGTGCATGTAAACCAGCAACTGCCATTGAGGAAAAATACAGGAAGAGGATTGTTTTTCAACAGGAGAATTTTTTTTTATATGATTCACCATCTGGCCTGCAAATCCTCGTGTCATAGCAGTGGTCGTGGGGGGAGGGAGCAGCCCTGCGATGCCAAAGCCAGAGGGGGAGGGAGGTGGATGTAGCTGTTTTATTTTGATGGCAATGCCAGCTCGAGTGCTGCAGCTCAACCTAAAGCAGCAGGGCAATCAGACCAGTTGACAAAAGAAAATAATTGATTCTTACAGATATAAATAGGCACCTGGCTCAGTTTGGGTCATCTGAAAAGACCACGGGGTATTTAACTTCTTGACTTTCGTGGGAGGTGGTCACCTGATGAGTCCAGGTCTCTGCAAAACCTCCTCCTTGCGCTCACGCATTCATTGGGCTACAAAATAAATTGGTAAATCTGGCACATTGGCCATTTTCTGGGATGCTGTTCGTTCTTTCTCCAGTTGACCAATATCACCTGAAATTTGGTATTTGCTCTCTCCTCCTGTATATGGGCAGAGGTTGCTGAGAATTTAATGGTTTCTTTGTATTGATCGAGGAAAAAACATGAATTCATTAGAAGTCAGCTTGAATATTAGGTGTCAGACAGTGCTATTTTTAAATTGCTTGTGCCTTGTTGATACAATTCATGATAAATATTTAACAAGGAATAGTTAAACATTTTTCTTTTGTTAAAGTATCTTTTAGGTTTTTTGGAGGGTTGGGGTTTTTTAAAGCTTAACAAAAGCAGTGTGCTTTGTATAAAATAAATTCAGTAAAATACTGGTAGTTTCCATTTCCAGATTAGTCTTTCTTTGGAAATGACCGTGTTAGTAATACTAAAACATAAAAGATATTTACCAGCATTTATAAAGATTCATCACTTGTTTTAGTTTTATCTATGCTCTTTCATATATAAATATTAGAGATATTGTATGATTTAATTTCTGGTTTGTTTTTTAAACAACAGGAGTAAGAACAAAAGAAACTACATGTTCCACTAAATGTGGCTGTTACCCTGTATTTAAAACCACTTAACTTGAAATTAATAAGTCAGCGGTGGCCCGTGTGTTGTAATGACCATAATAAAGAAATGCGTTTGATAAAATCATGACATGGTTTATGGCGTGTTGTACTTCATGCGAGAGAAGATCATTCTAAAATTGTCAAATATCCTCCTCACCCCAGGAAAACAAACAAAAACCCTTAGAAAGAAACAAAATAACTTTTTGTACTTTAATGAGATTGTTTGGTAGCATTACCAGCAGTTGCAATTTTAGTGATGTTTATGCAAGAGATTGCATAATGGCAATTTAACACATGCACACTTTAAAAGGAGCCATAAAAGCTGAACCTCTGGATGCAGCCAACTCCACAGAAGCAGTGGAAGCCCACCCGTCTGCAGGCATGGTCTTAGGAGCAAGTGTCTTTCCTCGCTACCATCCCAAGAGTTTAACTAAGCAGAAGTATTTTTAGAAGGTTGTTTTTAAGATTTAAGGAGTAATTATTTGTATCTGTATTCTTTCACCTGTGGTGACTGTTGTTCCGGAAATTTAAAAAATCAGTTCATTTTGTGCTGACTGCTATAGCTTCTCTGAGAACGTCTGATGAATTGAAACTCCTGAGGAAACATGCAGTCAGTTGTAATAAGTGAACATAAAAACAAATGTGTTGTTGAAAGACAACAAAAGACAGGCTAACTCATCCTTGTAAAACAGTGATAACCTTTCTTCTCCTCTGAATTTCCAAAGAAAAGCACCACTTTTTTTGGGGGGGGGAGGAGGGGAGTATTTTTCTTTTCCCTTGGGTGGAGTTTGAAATTCAAAGCCTCAGCCAGGGAAGGGTTTCCTTAAAACAATGTCTTTACAGGTCCATTAATCCAGCAGAGGTTTTGATACAGTTTCTTACATAAGGTTTGTTTGGAAAACTGACTTTTTGCCAGTTTCAGTTCTGTTTAGCCTCCTGTCCTCTTTTTTCTCCCTCATTTTTCTGAAAAGGGATCATACAAGCGTTTGGTTGAGTTAAAGTTTGTATTTGGTGGTTTCTTGAATTAGGTCTTGCTTCCCCCGCTCTGCCACTCCACCCAGCTTTTTCTTCATGACTCACACTAATTTGTAGATAGTAAAAGTATTGGGATCTACAGATTCTCCCTTCGCCACTACTGACTTTCTTCCAGGAGTGATTTAAAACCATAATGGAGGGTATCTGTGAGGCCCTCTGCACATTGTGGCTGGGTCTTCCCACTCCACCTCTTAGTAAGTCATGAAAAGTCTGGCTCGTTTTGGGGGGATTACTCTGGGGTTTTTTATATGGCAGGTTTTTTTATATGGCAGTATTTCTTCCTTCATTCCCCTGTAATGTTAAATGCGGAACCAAATAGCTTACAGTCAAAATAAAAAGACAAGGGGCATCAGGCAGAATATTGCAAAGGGACGGGGTGACAGCAAGCCTCCCGTGCTCCTTCTGAAGACTTGGGGAAACAGAGAACTGTCTGCTGAAATTGTGGTTGAGAGTTTATACAGAAGTCCAACCAAAGGATGGGATTTGGGAAGGCATTGCAGAGTAGTGGTGAGGGTCTTTTAAAGGAAAGTAACTCCTTAGACAAAATCTGATGGTCAGTGCACCTAGTATCCAAAACGCCTTCAGCAGCTGCTTCAGGGAGAGATGCAAGAAATAAAGAAATTGTGGAATAACCAGTCCAACTAGGAATCACCTAAAGAAGTAAATGCTTGGAGTCTGCTGCTATATGCTGCCTAGATCATTACTGGTTTGCTACAGAGAGACACATAGATTTGTACATGTTACAAATCCGTGTCTAGCAAAATTTGCTTTTGTGAGCTGTGGCAGTGAGATCGTGGGCAGACAGACTGGAGGGACACATTCTGCAGCCCTGTAATGTTATGTACAAGGTATGTGGGGAAATTGCTCAGCTTAACAATCGAGTTTTCAGTAAAATAGCTGCTAAATGTCTACCAGAGGCTAACAAAACTATTCACGAGATCCGATTCCTTTAACTATGGGAGCCTTGTGAAATGTTGGTTCTCCCATCACTAATTACAACCCTGTAGCAAAAATCACATATCTGCTTTTTTGTTTGTGTGTGTCTGGAGTTTTTACTCTATTCTTTTGTTACCTTAAATGGGACTTCAGTATTCATGTATTGTCTGTTTTTATTCAGTCTTAATTCCTTTGAGTTTAGTTTTTTTGGAGGGTTCCCATTATTGATGCATTGAAGAATATCATGGACAGAGGTTACCAAAAAAGGGTGTGACTTGGGAGTGGAGTAAATTTAGCACATCCACATTTTATTAAATTTATGACTCATAAAATGCTCAATATTTCACAGAATAGCCAACTGACCCTCATTTTGCTTGTGCTGATGGATGTCCTGAAGTTTTGCCAAATACTTTTGGAATTATATCCTCCAGAAAATGTTATTGCCTATTAAAAGCTTGAATGTGACCTTTTCTCTTTTCTCTTCTCTCTGACCTCTATCTCTGGACACATCCCATATTGAAATTCTTTTTCTCCTCTGTCCATTTGGCAGAAGGATTCCACCTCCTGCACACCCTCTGTTGTGTTTTAGTAGACGTAAAAATGGACATTTTTGCATGCAGCACCATCTTCAGAGTGACATCTGTCTTTCTATATTATCTTTGTTTTTGCATCTGGACAATCAGATTCTTTTATAGATGGATATTTGTAACAAGCTTCAGCTCCTCGACCAAAAACCGTTTAACTGTTGGGGTTTTTTTTGAAATCTTGTTATGAAATGTTCCTTTTTGTTTTGGTTTTTTTCCTAGACAGCTGTTGATATTGTAAACTGCACATTTGCAGGGATGCTTGTGTCTGCAGCATATGATGCTGTCGGCGTTTTAGTAGTTTTTCCTGTTTATGGACTGGAGAATGTTTCAGATGGAGAAGACCAGCTGGGGGGAGAGCAATGTCAGCATACCCTACTGGGATTTTGATCACGCTAAATTCTGTTAATAAAATTCAGGGTCTGTATATCAACATAGAATAACTTGGAAATGTTATATAAACACTTTTTAGTGAGGACTAAGGGTCTGTGAGATGCAACTTAAAAAGTACTTTTTTTTTTTTTAAATCTTTTCATTTAAGAACTGTAAAAAAGCTAAGGTTTTCCTAGCATCACTGGCAGGTTTTTAAAAACAAAGGTTTAGGAGTCTTTTTTGGTAAATGTTAGAGGTAATACTTTTAAGCATAAGCTAAGCCAAATCTATCAAAATAACCTTTAGTGCTGGTTTTAAAAATTATAGTACTAAAGATAGGTGGGGTAACAGCAAACTCTGTAGGTAGGTGAACACAGATGTAGTTTCCAAAATGGCTTTATATCTATGCACTCACCTGACCTGTGTCCTGTTACAGCGACCACGTATGCAAACAAGAAGTGACATCAGATCTGTATTCCTCATTCAATAATTGTGTGTCTGAGAAAATCAAATAATACATGTGAGGAGAGAAGAACATGTTATATAATGCTCTGCTGTATAATGCGGTGCTTCTCTTATTCACTTACTGTCTCAGCAATCACATTTGGCCACTTCATGGCTTCCTCTGCTTGCATAGAATATGGTTTGTGGATTGCAGGAAATAAGGAGAAATGAAAGATATAGCTGGCACAGGGAAAATTAATAAGCATACACAGAGGGGTTGTAGACTGTTCAAGGCACTGGTGACTCTGCATATGAATACACAGGTACGAGAGGTTAAAGTTTAGATCGTAATCTAATAATTTCATTTGTGGTCAAGGGATTGCACAAATACGCAGGGCAAGCTACACACATCTGATTTCAGGACTGTTAGTACATTAGGTTTCTGAAAATAAAAATAAAGCAATTTATATGAAACCCAAACAGCATTCTTTATGTAATTCATCTTCTGCGGGCATCTTCTTTCTTTCAAACATGTTGAAACACAATATATTTTTATTAGTTACCCTGTCAACTAAAAAAACATGCTTGTTTTTTGTTTTATTGTATTTTTTCCTCCAAATGTATTTTGCACATTTAATAGAATGCTGCCAGTAGTCACTTTGTGACCAATTTGAATCATTTTTTACTCCAGAACTACAGGAACAAAAAGCTTCAACTTGCTTTTTTAAGACATGTAGGTATACAGATATAGCTACATATATATGTATGTAGTTTGTCAGATCAGGAATTGATACTTTTAATAGTAAATCTTAAAAACTCAAGTTGCATTCTTTTTTAGGCTCTAATTTAGTAGGTTTTGGTATATGGAAAAAATATTTCCTGAATACCAGAGTAGGTTATATTTGTCAGTGCTTTTCTCTCTAAAACAAAATCACGCATCTTTTTCTGTAGTGGCTGGATTGGGGTCTTATTCACACACAGGACATTCAGTGCTAAAATGTGGTTAAGGAATGCAGACTTTGACCTAACCAAATACAACTCAATCATCTTCATTTCGGAATGGCTGCATTTTTTTTCCCAAATAGCCCCTTTCCTTTCTATTTTGGAGTGGAATATAAAAATAACTTTTGTGAAACCTTGGTTGATTTTCTCTCTAAATGTATGAGGTTAACATTTAATTGCAATGCTATGCAAGAAACAAGAAGTGAACATACCATTTAGTTGTGTGATTGTGTTTCCGCTTAAGAAATGGAAAAGTACAAACCCAAGTTCTGTTTGAGTAAGGCATCCTTAAACTGTTGTTTACTTTAGTTAAGCAACAGAAAAAAGTGGATCTCCTACACTTAGAAGCTAATTTTCAGAAACAGGCAGTGAAACACCACAGAAACGATTTAAAAATCTGAACCAAGCTTTTCAGCAACCAGCCTGGGTATTCTTAAAGGTAAATCATGTCCTCTGTCCTAGTAAAAGCCTCCCTGGAACCCACTGGATTGTTTTGAGATTCATCCATAAAACTGAAGGTTGTTGCAGTGAATTGCATTATAATAACCTTCTGCAGGTCCCAACCAGGACTAAAATGTTTGATTCATATCTGCCAAATATAGTGAACACATGATAAACATGCAAAAAAGATATGAATCCTTCCTAAAAGAAAAATGTTTTCATACGGCATTTTGTTCATTTTGCACATGGTGGGAGTATTCCCAAAATGCAGCATGAAACCTCTTTGAGCTTTAACACTTTGGAGATCAGGGTGGTGAGTGGGAGAGGAGGGGTTGAGGTAATTCACGTGCAATGTTGCCAGTAATGTGCCTGCCATGCAGTTGACTACAGTAAGCAGTCCTTGGCAGATTACATTTACATGGGTGAGTCACATCATTCATAATAAAGGATCCTGTGTGTAATTTAAGATGGAAATTCTCGATGTGTTTCATAAAGGCAGAAAAGATAATTAGACAGGTTTAAGCGTGCATGTTTTTTGTACACATTGTGTACGGAGAAAATAATCCTCCAGTCACCTAAAAAAACTGTAAATTCCAAATATTAAGTGCACAAACTACAACCTCGTTTTGAGAAAATGCATTACCCACCATTTATAAATACTGTTTCGTATCTGTAGCAAAAGTCATAGAAGAGTGTGCTGGCATCTAGTTCAGGGTTGTCGTTTTCGTGTCCCTTTGATTGTGAGTCTCTTTTTTCTTTTTTTTCTTTTCTTTTTTTTTGGCTGAACTGGGTTCTTTGCAGGGGCGTTTACTCAGTTTTATTACTGATTTGGTAGGTGCCTCACATGATTTCTTATAAACAACCCTAGGTGGGATTCAGGGTTACTGTTTCTGTCTCTGCAATTAATTCTTTGGTCAAGCACTTTGCCAATTGTAAAGCAGTATAAAGTCACGGGAGCAGGACTGAAGGACTAGGCAAAGCAGGCGTTTTGTCTTAGGTGCAGTATTTGATGTACCGTGGGTTATTTTTAATTCTTTTCAAAAATGTGTTTACTCGTTTTCAACAGTGTTTTCTGTAGCAGAAGTAATTATGTTCCATCAAGTGTTAGCACTGTTTGATCTGTCAGTTTACAAATGTATGTATTTAAGCATTCAGTAGAAATTCTTATTTTGAAACTGAAAAGCACTGGAAGCCTGAAATGTGCTGTTTACTAAAGACAATATCGGCTTAATATGTCATAGAAGTAGCTTTAAGCACGGTACACAAGGAAGATACATGTTTTGTTCATTCCCCACCAGTTAAGATCATTGTGAAAGAGTTGGGTGACTGGTGGGAGGCAGGAAACACCTTGTAGAAATTGCTGTACTGAAACACAGAACCTCCGTTTGGAAAAAAAAAAAAGAAACAAAGAAACCCACCCCCCCAAACCCAAAATTATAAATTGAAGTCAGTGCTGGCTATTTTCTGCTAGTTGAGAGGAATGAAAAACCTAACTTTTCCACTTGTTTTTCTTTTTGTTAAAGATGAGCTCTGCAAAATTCAAATATCCAGGAGTTCAGGGCTATACGCATGTGGAGGCGGCGGCGTAGCCCGGTCTTCGTTCTGCTCTTCCCTTGAGGCACCGCGCTGTTTCTTGAGTATCTCCTGTTGACAACAGGAAGCGTTCTGTGTGTGAAGGTGTCAGAGCTGGGCGCTGACTGATGGCAGAGGGTGACATGTAGTGTGGTTTTCTTGCTCCCTGGAAGTTTTTAATCTCAGGAATCTGCTGTAGTTGTTGCTGCTCTAGATAAATGAATGCATAAGGATACTGGGGGAGGGATTTAAAAGTGCTGAAAACCACAGTTTTAGCACAACCTGGGTACAACATTGCAATTTTCTTCTCATCTAGCTTGGAGTTGTTTGTGATAAAGCCTGAGAGGCATGTACCAATTCCATAACTGTGTTGTGCTGTGTTAGCGATGAAGAAATTTGGGTCTGAATGGCAGAGGGCATTTATCTGCAGGAATGGAGTAAGTGCCTACATGTCTGGAGGGAGGTGGGAGGGTGTGCTGCTCACTTCTGTTGGAGTTTATAGCTTGGAGGTCCTCTTGGGTCCTTCACCATTTCAGAAAAGGAACAGCTGTGGTTCCATGCCTTTGTTTTTTCCATCTGTTGCTAGCCAGGAATTTGTGAACATCCTTCTCGGATGTGGATCTTGCTGAGGTTATTCATGTCTTTGTCACCTCCCAGGCTGAAATACTGCAATCCATACTTGGAGCAAATGTTCATAAGCCTCCAGAGCATTTAGCTGGTGTGTAGAAAGCAGTGGCATACTTCCTGAGTGGGTTCAATCAGCATGGGCTTGATTTTTTCAGATAGCTTTGAGCCCTTTAACTCTGTAATGAATTTGTTGAAAGCTGCAGGTGTGTTGTATCTCTGAAAATCAGGTCTTGGGAACACACTGAGCTCATGTCTGTTACTCTCTTCTGGCTACCTAACTTGTTCCAGATGCTGTTCTAGGCAATAGCAACTAATAGAGGAAAATGCTACTCTAGGCAGCAGTAGAATAATGAAGAAAAAATGTTCCAACTCTTGGCCCAGAATTCGTATGAATTATAGGAGGACGCTGTGTTCTGTGTAATCTTGTTTTTGCATCTTACCAACACAACAGATGTGAGCTGCAGGTTGGGTCTTCTGCCGTAAGAAGACAAGCCTGCACCCACATCTTGGATGGGTGGGGGAAGCAGAGAGTGCTTATCCTCTTTGATGGATGAAGGAAGAGGTTTCTAATACAAAAACACACTGTGCGTATAGCATCCAGTCCAGCCTGACGAGCTCTCCTGACTCCACGAGCTAGCAGTGGGAATACCTGTGTCCCACTTCCATCAGTAGTCAGGGGTTCAGGTTCCCCAGCACCCCCAGTACCAGCATGGCCCTCTGGCAGGGTTAGCTTCTGCCGGCTCCGTGTGCTGAAAGGGCTCCCTGCGGGATCGGGGGGAGCAACGGGAGCATCCAGTGCAGGGCAAGGGACAGCAAGATCACTCCTTTCAGAGGTGGGTTAGTATTGGGTTGGTTTAGCTGTATCATCTGCATGCTAAGAATAAAAGTGGCTTAACCTCCTTCTGAAGAGGAAGGTGTTTGCTTTCAAACTGAACAGGCTACATTTCTGTTTTGGTAGCATACTGAGCAATCACATTTATATCTAGCCCTCTGTCCAGGACAGTTGTCTCAACAATTCAAGCAGTGCAAGCACTGGATCAGAAGGCTCCATATTCAAGGTAGTCCCAGGGGCCAGAGAGCAGTCCTGAGCTCAGATGTGTTTATTTGCCCGTGAGAACATGGGTCGTTCTGCTGATGATACAAGAGCATCTCAAATACGTGTCTGCCAGCTGCTCCTCCTGCTTCGAGCAGTCACTTTCCCTGTGTCTGAGTTCCCATGGCGGGGCATGGTGCATGTTTCACAAAGTCCTTCCAAGCAATCTCTCTGTGGCTCACACCTAGTAAGATCTCAAACAGAAAGAGATTTCTGGAGATCTCCGCCTCGACAGCCAGGAGGATCGCTTGGTCATGCTCTGGCAGGGTCAGGGGTGGCTGCAAGCATGGTATTGCTGTTAAATTACCAGTGGCGACATTTTTTAAACCTAGTTATTGAATCCTCAAATGCAATCCATGTGCAACAGCTCTTGTTCCAAGGGGACACACACAAACACATATACACACACACAAAAGAAAGAAAAAAGGAATGCAAATACAGATATTGTATTCAGAGATGCATCTTGCCTGGAAAGCTGATGTCTATAAAAGGCTTACAAGCAGTCTGCTAAAAGTAGTAAACATTAGTAGCCCCATCTTTCAGAGGAACAAGGGGTTTCCGTAGCAGTGGTTTTCTGTGAAGTTTTCAGATTTTAAAAAGAGCGAAGAGCTATTGATGGGCTACCTTTTTTCTTGTTATGAACGTACAACTACATATGTTATAATGGACAAATATAGAATATCCTGTAAGTAGACTAAAACAAATCCCATCATTGCTGTTCTTTAGCTCTAGATTACAATTACAGACTCAGGAGAAGAGCTGAGCTGGAGGGTCAGTCAATTTATTTTCTGTATTTTTCCAGCCCTGCTCCAGTCTCTAGTGCTGATCAATTATAACAGCAGCAGCAGATTGCATGTCAGGGCATCTTATGAAGTGAGAAATGAGGACTGTTGAAGACTACTTCACAGATGTGTGAACCCAGGAATGAAGTGAGAATTAGACTTAAATAATATGTATAGTGTTACGAACTGAGTCTGCCTTTGGATTTGTTTTTATTTCTTTTTTAATATTGTAACAAGGGGTAGAAAGTTAAACAGTACTAAACTTATTCACAGGAATTCTAAGGGTATGTCCCCAGTGCTCTGGTTGTCTCATTCTCTAGGTAGAAATATGGTATTTAAAGCAAAACCAATATTGATTCATTCCTCTAATAAGAAATAATGAAGAATATTTATACATGTCTATTCACTATATATAGTGAAGACAGAAAATGAAATGCAGCTCTCTCGGTGGCATTTAGGAACGTGGAATTTGTGATGTGCTGCAGTTCCTTGTTTATTGTGTATTGTGTTTCACAATATATGGTGGTCTTGCATTTCCATCACTGTACCTTAATGCCGGACGTGCCTCTGGTGCCAAAACATCACACTGTGGGTTATCCACAGGCTACATTGGATTTATGATTTCCTACTTCACCTTTGTAATCCAGAATGTTTTCTGTGTCTTGATAGATAAATGAGCACATCTTGCAGTAAAAATTTTATATGGGAATTCCTGGAGCAACCAGTACAAAAGCTGTGGCATGCTGTACAATTAATGATAAAACTTTGGCTGCGCATTTATGTTGAATTGTGAAAGGAAGACTGAAATCCCTTTTCTTAACATAAAATATTTAAAATCAAGCATGTATTATGCCTAGATTTGATAAGGCTACTTACCAGCCTAGACATGTTTGCACACAGCAGTATCTTCTCATTTAAATTCAATCACAGTCACAAAACAAGCCTGGCTTAGACTAGCTGAAGATATAAACTTCATTTTCATCTCATTAGGCCACCTGGAAGCAGCAATCAGTGAGTAGTCCTGACGTCAATGGTCTCTCTACTTCATTAACATGTTAATTTCATGGCTTTAATTCCCTTTGTAAAACGTGCTGCTGCAGGACACTATATGCAGATTTATTCTGAAGCAGACAAATCTGCATGCCATATTCCTTTTTTAGTGCCTTAGGTTCCTTTGGATTTTTTATTTTTAGCCATTCCTCTTCTTATAAACTGCTGTGAAAAGATGGTCACCATAACAACCAAAAAGTAAATATTTTCTTAAAACAGCCTTTTGAGAATGTATACTTAAGAATCAGGAATTCAGGGCATCATGCATTTAGTGGTATTTTGCTCCGCTGTTCCCTTTTTCAGTATTCAAAAATGAGACAGGTATTGTTACTGGCTAACAATTTCAGGCAGTAGATCATGAAGGGAAAGCATCATGTGTAGTAAATCAGAAGCAGCTACATAGAGCAGCTGTAGCATCAACATTTTTAGTTGAGGTCCTGCTGATGTCAGGACAAAATGATGGACTTTTCATCAATTTTAGGATCCTCCCTTGATAATGTGTACTTCCTCAGCATTCAGTCATCTTCATCTTGCTTTAGGGGATGCATTTCTGGTTTTATGGCGTACTTCAAAATTGTCATAGATCAAGTTCAACCATTGGTAGCAGAAGTGTGTCTTCAGTACAGGAAAAGAAGAGAAGGTAATTGCTCATCTAGCCTTTTCCTCTTTTACTGTATACAATTCTTTATTTAAGAGTCTGAGTACTACTGCATATTTTTCAAAGTGCTATGTAAACTCTAATTACATTTTAGTATGCCTAAGCTATCTATAGATAGATGTAATTTATACTTCTATTGCAGATGGTAAAAGCAAAGTGCAGGGTCTGGACTTCTCAGGACCCATTGCTGAGCTGCCTGGATCAGGAATACGGTGCTCAGCCGGGTGGCTCTGGTGATACACGTGGGTCTGGGCCAGCAACAAGACTCAGCAATAGGTCTTCCCACTCTACCCTGGCAGATACTTTCACTTTAGGTTCTGTACAAATCCCACCGAGCCCCCACTAGCAGGTGCTACCGAGGCCTTTCGGTGAAGGACCCTGGATAACGTATGTACCCTGCCTGATGTTCACCTGGCTGGAGGTGACAAAGTCCACCATGTCCCAATCCAGCAAATGAAGGAGTTGTTTTTCCTAAACACTGGACACATCTGAAGGTTTCCCTCTGGGAAATCCAGGGGGATTTTCCTGCAGCTAGCCCCAGGAGGATGCTCCTGGTAAGTAACTAGAAACAGGTAGTTAATTTGGCCTCATGCCTGCCCTGGGACTGCCGGGAGGGCAGCGTAGATGCAGCTGTATCAATCCACTACCGTGTACATCTCTGCTAGTTCTCTTGAAGGTGTGTAGCTCAGGGAGCAAAATAGAAATGTGCCCTGTAATTGTAACTGAGAAGTAGCCAAAATAGCTTTAAAGATGTGAATACAGTAAAGTTAGACAGCCTTCCTGACCTCCATCATTCTCCTATTTCAGATTAGGTAAGATAATTTACCAATGAGTCTAAAAACACGCTGGTACCTATTTTGTTACTCTTAGTGTCAAGGGAGAAGTTTTTTGAAAGTCAGTGAAGACAGATGGACACTAGCCAATTCATTTCTATCTTGGGGCTCTTGCCTACAACATTATTTCATCACAGGCAGTGCCATAACTCAGTGTACTAGTCAATTTAAAATGCCAAACTGTGCCAGGGTTTTACTCTATGGATAGAATTATTCATTCACATCTGCAGTTGGTGAGAGTGGAGTGATAATATTATGACTTCTCAGATCACAGGTTGATCTAGAAAAATAGTCCGTTTTGTAACCTGAGACATTAGCTATTATTGCAGCAGCATATTCACTCTTCTAACACAATGTTTTGATTTGACATACAATATGTCTTATAAACTAATCAAAGAATTTGTCACTTTGGTGTGCAGTCTACTTAGACGTGAGTTACTACAGGTGTTTGAACAGAAGTTGTCAGTTTGCCAAATGAATTTTGTTGTCAGCCTGGACATTTGGAAGGCCATTTCTACGATGGAGCAACATAGTTAAAGTTGCTGTCGTCACTTGATGGACTTATGACTGTAGGTTGATATGGCTTTGGGAGAACAAAAATAAGAGATCTTACTTTTGTTTTGCATTTCTTTTGCCTCAGCCACTAATTATGTGTAGTTCCAGAGGTATTCATGCTATAATTGCTTATTGTTTGGTTTGTTTCCTTGTTTTTAATGTTCTCAGAGCAGGGCAGAGTTGGTGGGAGTTAGTTTGTGTCACCATTGCTTAGGCAGAAAACATACTGGGATGAGTGGTGGACTGTGGGTTTCAGCATTTGTCATGTTCTCCATGTTTCAAAAAGTATAGCAAAGCTGCTGAAGTTCTCCTTTGCTTGTGTTTGCCCACAGAGAGAAAGGTTTTTACCAGAACTACCTCTTAGAGCTAAACTGTCTTTGAACTCCAAGCTACACTGGATTTTTCATCGCCTCATCGTTTATTTGTGAAAGACCAACTGGCAGTTCATCATTCTGCAGCTCTTGAAAAGTCTAACTTAAGCTGTTCCTCAGATGAGAGATTATGCTCTTCAGATAAACTTGACCTTTCTCACTGCCTTTGATCTGCCACGTGAACCAGTGGCAACTTCTTTGTTCCCATTTGTAAGGACAGCCTTTTTCCTTCCCATTGGGATGAAAATGGGAGACATCCAGTTGCTCCTGGCTGGTGAAGACATTGTGCTGTACCATGGCAAAGCCTTCCTGTGGGCAGATCCGAGTTTTAACGTCTGATTCTACTAGCCCTGGCCCAGGTCTGTTCCCAGACTCTCATTCCTCCAGAGCAGAGGTGTTGGTGCATTTACTGGTGGTCAGGAGGGCTCTTGTCCTTTCCCTCCTGGCTGAAGCTCTCCATAGTCGTTTGTGTCCATAGACCAAACATGAGTGAGAATAGCAGTCTTCACCTAAAGTCACCATCCCTGGAAGTATTTAAAAGACGTGTAGATGAGGCACTTAGGGACATGGTTTAGTGGGCATGGTAGTGTTGAGTTGATGGTTGGACTCGATGATCTTAGAGGTCTTTTCCAACCCTAATGATTCTGTGATTCTAAAATCTGTGCAGATGGTGTCTAGCTTCTTCATGGCAATTGAGACAAAATGTTGAGACTAAAAGCGAGGCTGGATGTTGACTCTACTGAACCGTGTTATGACCACAAGCGCTTGAGGGAAAATATCAAGGTAGTACCGAGGAACATGGAGTTTTCAGGGATGTGCTACTGATGCGCATGTTTCCAATCTCTGTTTGCTGTCCCTGTGCACTTCGGGGTCTCACAGTGGAGGAAGCTGTGGAGTGAGGACTACACAATGCCTTTTGTGCTTTCAGTGGTAAGCCTGGGGGGAGCAGCGTGCAGAGACATTGTTCAGGTGGTCTTGAGGGAAAGTGTTTCTGAACTCAAATGTGTTAGATATAGCGAAGTGTATTTGTGGAGAACATAGCTCAAAAAGATTTTCTGCTATGACAAATAGTTTCTCCCCGTAATTAAGCATTGTCCTCTCAATGCACTGTGTGAAATTTAGGGGGCTTCATTTTTCTGAGTTAAAATATTTAAGGAAAACAATTGTGTGCTGACAACAATAGACTTTTTAACTTGCAGGCCATTTGTTTCTATAATTCCTATGAAATAAATTGAACTGCCTTAGTTGCTTTTATTCATTGTGGTTTAGTTATGTACATATTCATATTTGTGTCAAAAAGCAATGTTACAAACATTAGTAATGACTGCTCTCAGAGCTTTCTAGCACGCAGTGCCAACAGAGTTAAATGTGTCCGCTGGAGTTCAGAGATGGAAGTATATAGCAGATATTTTCAGGAAACCAATTTTAGACTTCTGTTCAAAGGCCTGTACAACAAGGATTTACAACATTTTCTCATCTGTGACTTCAGCTGCCAGCATGGGATTGCCTTCTGATCTGTATAAAAAACAGCAGATCACTGCAACTCACGTCTTTAACATGGAGGTACAATGCATAGATTATGAGCCTAAACCTGTTTTCATTTGCCTTGAGCAGAGCCATGCATTTGGCTCAGGATCGGTCCATTGTGTACTGGTGTAAGCGGTCTCTCTCAACCTTGCTTTTGCAATACTGAGACCAGATCTGAAGATGAACCACTGGCCCACTCTTTTGCCTTGAGGTAGAAATTCAGTTTGTACTTCTCAGGCTGGCAGACTGACAGCATCACACTTGTGGAAGTACAAGAAGATGGATGCCCAGAATTCAGCTTCTATCTGGGCACAGGAATGACTGTTCAGGCACTCTCAGCAGTCTTTGCTCATTTCATTCAAAGGGTTGACTTCAGTATAATTTTTCTAAGCATCCCTATGAACAGCAGTAGTTGGGACAAAACCATTAGCAAATCGTATTATTTCTAGAGACAGATCGTTTTTGCTGCTGTGCATTTAAAATGACTGCAATCCCTCATTCATCTGCAAGGCCATGATGCAGTGTTTTCACACATCCTATGGTCTGTAGCATCCCTTTTTCTTTTCCATGGCACTGTCATGATGGCTTCTGTTGGTACAGCTGTTCTCACATCACCAATTAAACATAACTGTGCTGGAGCTACGGGCATTGATCGGCGGTTCCAGAATCCACTGTTGAAGGAAGCTCATCTGCTCCTAGACCTCCCCGGGTCTGTTTTCTGCAGGGCACCACAGGGTGGAGGAGCAGCTCCTTTCCGTGCTTCGTTTTTCCTAGCACTTTACCAGTGAAGGGAAGAAAACATAGAGGGTCAGTACAATGCTGTTTGCGTTGACACTGTAAAAGTGTGATGCAGGATAAACAGTGCATGTCCTTCGCCTTGGTTTGAGTGGGTGAGGGGGGTAGCAGCTAACTCATTTTCCTGGGGGGACCACCACCCCAGTGCCATCAGGATGCAAACAGGAGGATGTTTGGTTTTACGATAAGAATTACTTGACCAGCTTTCTGTGTTTTATATAGGGAAGGAAGAATAGGAGACATTCAGTTATGTGCCATGGGTACCTGGAGGGCCATGCCTTCTTACAGAAATGTGCCCGGGTTGAGAGCAGCCACAGGCTGCAGGTGGGGAGGGCTGGAGGGGGTTTGCGCTGGTTGTTCTGCCCTGGCTGCTCTGCTGCTGTAGTGGCTGGGAGGGCACGTGCGTTACGTGAGGTTTCTCTGCGTGAGGAGGATCCAAAGACCGTCAGACCCTTCAACTTTATGGCTTCTTTCCACCAGAGGAGCTCCACCAAGTAGCTGCAGTAGGGTTTGGGTCTGATCCCATGTCGTTAGGGAGGAAAGGAACTATATAATCATTATCCTTTTCAGAAATTTTAACCACAGCCTGTGGAGGGATGGCAGTGCTTTATCTGACAAATATGTCACTGTCTTTCATCAGCTGATTATAATCATCTTGGAAGTTCCAGTGTGTCTGTTTTTCCCTCTTCTTTTTTACTATTGTGTTTTGTTTAACTTTCCTTAATGAGCCCAGTGAAAAGCAATTGTTCTAAATAAATCATGTGCGCTACAAAGCAGTATATCACAATTAGGTTTCCATTATACTTTAATTAGGCATTCCATTATTAAATTGATGTCTTTGGCTTCTTCCAGGTCTCAGACTAATCCTGAAACAAATTCCTCTTTGTGGATAAATATTAGTCAGTCGTAATTAAAGAGTATTCATTGGAGTTGCGGCTTTTCGTTAAATCCCTTTCTGATTAAGATGGCTCCCCCAAGTACTGGGCTGATTAAATTTAATAAGATTTGTCCAGTTGTGTGTATCGTGGTCTGGTGGAAACTGTTTTAGCACCAGGGGATTGGGAACAATAAGTTCGTATCTCGGTGCAGGCAGGCATGGGTCTAAACGCCTGTTATGTGCAGTGCTGTACGCTCTCGTGTCAGGGGGCTCCACGGTTTGCGTGGTCAGTCAGCGGAGGGGAAAAAAACTGTGGAAATTGAATTAGCAGTGTTAGAGTTGAATATCAAAGGGTTAAGTTACATCTAGAGGGTTACAGTAAAGAACAGAAGATTGAAGTATGTTAGAGGCTCTGTTTTGTTGACTAATTCATGACCAGGGCTTTGCTGCTTAATTGAAGCCCAAGTGCTTCTCTGCCCCAAACTGATTTCACACAGTGAGATGTATAAATGAGTTCGTTTCTATGTAAATATGCCTCAGCTGCGAATGCAGATAATAAAACAGACATTCCTGACAGAAGTTCTTCTAACGGCAGAGTATGAAATGTTTTCAGAGCAAAATCCTTGTCCTGCATTTCAAACAAGGTGGAGCAAAAGTATAATGTGGCTTTATTATATATATCCATCAGAGAGAAGTTATAAGCCTCACAATTTTCTGTGTGCTGAAATTATGCCTTCTTGTCAGGCTGCTGGTGCTGTGCTGCATTCCTCTTGCTTTGTACACAGAAATGAAAACAAACCACTGTGACCAAGAATGGCAATAGCACAAATCGGCGAGGCATGAAATGCAAGAGATTGGCTCAGGACGTCTGCGGAAGCACTTCATCCAAATATTTGAGGTGGCTGCTAGCAGGTGTTTTTTCAACATCTAGTTCATACCCTATTTTTGGTGCAGGGTACATTTTCATCTAGTGGTTTTGTTTGGTATGGACCGTATTTGTAATACCGAATCTCTCAAAAGTTTGAATGTGTTTTCAGTTTCTTCTCATGTATCCCAAATATAATGGTACTGGGTATATCATCGAGCCCATCTATTGTATTGCGAGGAATCCAAATTGACCCCTAATTCCAGATTGCTCTTCCTGGGGCTGCACTAACCATGAGTGATGCCTGGGACAGTTTGAAGAGGGCAGGATTATAAAACAGCGTCAGGTCACTAAGCAGCTAAAGAGTACTCTCTAGTGGTTGACTTCGGGTAGTGATAAGAACAGATGGCAAAGTGCACTGAATTAACAGGAGGTTATTTGTCTGTAGCCATTAAAAAAAGGGAGGAAAATAGAGTAAGGGGAGGAAAGGAAGCTGGACTTTATATCTGAATTATAGAAAAGAATGGATGTAATGCACTAGAAGCCAAGAATAAAATCTCTTTATTAGCCATTGTTTATTTACGTATTGCTGCTGTTGCAGTGCAGTGTTGGATGGTGTTATGCTATTCATAGCACCTTCCTCCCATTGGCATGAACTAAGGGCTGATGGAAAGTGAAAAGTCCATGGCGTTTCTGAGGAGATTGGATGCACTTCGATCAGTTGATTACTGAGCAAAAATTGCCACGACTGCTTCCTTCTGAATATCTGTGGTGAATTATTTTTCTCTGCTCCTCACAGCATGTCACACTGGCGTTGTAGTGATTTCACAAAAGACAAGACTCAAAATACGTTGCACAGTCAGTCTGCAGATCCGCTGGGGTCTAATGTTCTTCTATCCAAGACAATTTGAAACTTAATAAAAACGATGGGAAAATGATGAGAAGATTCCTACTCTACATCCTGGCAAATCCTAGAACTATTAGAAAAATACAGATGTCTTTGAAAAGAGTATAAGCAATGGTTTTGGAAGAATGGGGGGGAGTAAATAACATCTAATAGAATGAACAGGGAGATTGGGAAGGGTAGCCCTTTTAATGCTTGTATTCTAATTGGGATGCTGAAAGCTAACATATGCTTTTGTGCTATAACATGGCAGTTCATACATACTGCTACTCCTTACATCTTTAAAAATGTAGCACTTTTCTTTTCCAGAAATTCCAGGTTTTAAGCCAGCTGCGCTGTTTACTTAGCAGTAACATCCTGCGATGTTGAGCATCATTGGTATGGCAGTTGTGCATGTAAACTGTTCCAGAGTGTTTCGCTTTACGGTTAACTCAGTGAGGCCAGTCAGAAATGACAGTGGAAATTGCAGATGCAACAGCTGAATTCTGGCAGAACTGGATTACCTCGAATAGGGATGTGTTTTCTCTTGTAGAGATTGATGCTTAATTCCATCTGTGTTGGAGAGAGATTGGTCATCCAGGCAGAGAGCAAAGACATGTACGTGGGTGGATTACTTCTTTCTCACATTCCCAGTGATTTCAAATGCCCAACAAGTAACAACAAAATTAGGTGGATGGTCTGTTATATTAAAAGATAAGAATAAGCTGTGTGTGTATATGTGTGTATGATTTATTTTAAGGGTATTTGATGTCTTATTTTTGCTTAATTGTCATGATACTTAGTCATCCAAGTGTTTCTGGAAAGCTAGTTTAGCTTTCTTTTTAAAAGTAAAAATATAGCAGCCATTTCCTAATTTATGTACATTTGCCTGTCTAGCAAGACATCTTATGGAGGTAGAGTACATGTGATGCTTTTTAAAAGGATTTCACCGCAGTATAGTAAATGGTTTTTATTTCAAGCATAATTGTGATTCTTGTCTGAGTTTGTTGGCTCTTTGCCAGGAAATTCATGTTAGAGCTTAGTGGAGTTGGAGACTTGCATACCAGTGAGTCAGTGTCTGTTATGTGAAATATCATTTTTCTGCATGAAAAAGTAGTGGTGTACTATAAGCCGAGAAGCAACATGTTTCCTCCTTCCTGACGTGTAACATACCTATGAAAACCAAATCCCATATGTGTATATAGAGCAGGCTTGTAGTATGGGAGGCTGGGAGAGAGCAGATGTATAGGCAAAGGAATAAACATGGCATTTTTGTTATCTGGATTTGATAAATATAGTTTGGGAATGATAGAGTAAGGAGTGGTGAGTCAGTTATGCCTGGTCATCCCTAGTGACTGAAAATAACTTGTTATTCTGACCCTTTTATCCCTTCGCTCCCTCCTCTCCACATATTTTTGTATTTTATTTATAGCTCGACCAGCTTTTGCTTTGCAATTCGTAAAATAACCCTTCAGAGCTGGGGAGGGAAGACCGAAGGGCAATGGCCCCCAGGCAGTCTTGCGGATGGAGCCACTGGGTCGGCACGTTCCCCATCGTGATGACAGGGTCCCCCCTCTCCCCTGCACACCCTTCCCTCGTCTGCTCAGAGGTTCCTCTTTTAAATGAGCAAACTCAGTTCCGAAGTCATTAGTCGGTTTGTGTGGACAGCGGTACCCAGGAGCCACGTGCGGTCTTTCAGAAGAGCTGGCTGTGGCTTTGGTCGGAGGGCCCACGTCCGGGGAGGTGGCAAGGTAGAGTTGTATCTGTAAAGCCTTAATGGAGGTTGTAAAGTGGTCTGAAATGCGTGAAATCCAGCACCACAACCCATACTTGTATTTTGCCCGTAAAGCACAGCTGTGCAAACAATGCCTGCAGTAATTATGAGCTAAATCTTCTGTATTTTGCTTTGGCTTGACACGTGCCTAAGTATTTTTGTACAGTTTAATCCGTGAACTAAGAATCAGTTTAGCGCTCGATATATCTTAACTTGCAGACCAGGATAATATACTTCTTGATCTGCTCTTAGCTTTCCCAGCTTTCGCACAGTACTGACTTCTCATACCGTAACTGAACTACACCGTGTCTCCCATCTTATATTAGCTCTGATTTGGTTTGGAGAGGAGGAAAGGAGCTGGCAGGTCTGTCTGCTGAAGAAAAGAGCATCCCTCGCATTCAAACAGAAAAGAGGCTGCTGCTGCTGTAGTAACATTGGTTTATAGTCCTGCAAAGAATCACTCAATCCGTAAGAGGCATTTAAGTCGATTAGATTTTATTGGCATTACAAGTTCAGTGTAGTGATGCTGATTAAAAAAAAAACTAAATTAATTAGAGGAATTGCCTACCTCATGTTAAAAGCTTTAAGCCAATGCAGGATGTCTGTCTTACAACGTCCCGTGGCAAAACCAAAAGCATTCTGCAAAAGCTCCTGTGGCCTGTGTTATTCAGGAGATCAGATTAGATGATGGTAACATTCCAGTCTGGTCTTAAAATAATTAAATGAGGTATTTACAGAGATTTCAAAGTCAAAGCAGATCTCCGCCCCCCCTCCCCCCGAACAACTTCAGTTAGTGATACTGTTTTACACATTAATGAGTGGCATCAGGCTGCAAAACTATGTGATTTAAATGTATTTAAGAAAAGAATTAAGCATGCGTAATGATTGCTGATAGCTATGAGGATGTCCTTATATCTCTTGATCTTTGTACAAGCCAGGCTGGAGGTACCTCGTAGGGGATCCCAGTTCTCCTCTACTCCTGTATGCAGCACCCGGAGCACAGCTCCTTCCTGCTGGGGAGCAAAAAGCAGCCAGGGCTGACCCTTCCCCAGGCTCCCACCCTCAAGGGCAAGAGGTGCAGTTCCCTTAACTCCTTCGTGTCCACAGGTGGAAGGTCTTCCTCTCTCCTTGTATCACAACGTCGGTGGAAAATCGGATAGCTCAAGAATCTTCTCTGTTAATCAAGGCCAACAGTATCATTCTGTCTTTTTTTTGTTTGCTTATTTGATTGCTACACTTACCCAAAAAAGATTTCCAATAACTACTGAGTTGAAAGTGATTTAGATTAACCCTGGCTGACACCGCTGCTTTAAAGAGGGCTGCCTGAAGTTTTAAATCTTCACAAGGATGATGCTTCCTTCCCAGGAGGGGCTGTAAATCCTTGAAGCTGCTCCCTCGTGATACTGTGTTCTCAAAAAAATATTACTCAGATCTCAGGAGCCAAGACAGTAATATCTCCCAGTAAGCAGTTTTAGATGGCTTTTGTTTTAATGTCCAAAAATGCATCTTTGTCTCAAAGCTAATGTACAATACTCAGATACTGTGAAACACAGTTAGTTTTGTTCTACTTGTTTCCACGTCTATTTTGATGTTGCTGATGTTGCTGGTCAGTTTATTTACAGAAATGCCAAACCTCCTTCTGCCCGGTTTCCTAAGGAAATGTATATAAAGTTGAGGATACTAAGGGGTGGGTGGGGGAGCTACAGGCAGTGTTTTATGGAAGCCTGGAGCTGTATGAAGCATCTGGAGCTGTGTGATGAAGGGACAGGTATGCTGCTTTGCAGGAGGAAGGAGTTACAATTTTGTTGTGGTGGGAGGTAGAATGGACAAGGGCCTCACATATTGGTCCCACTTTTCACAGAACAGCTTATATGTTCTTAATGAGTATTTTGTTGTGAAAGCATCTCAGTATACTTCTCCCTGTTCTGGCTCAACAACTCATTGGCGTGCTATTCTGTGATGTACTGTGGTTAAGAATAGCATCTTCTCTACTGGATCAATATAGGGGAAGAGACTGTATAATCCTGGTATGATTTAAAGTAAGTCAATGATGTCCTACTGAAGTAGGACAAATTACGGCTGCTGAGATCCTTGCTAGAGATGGAAATGGGTAATAGCCACCACTGCTAATACCAAGGAGACTCAGCTGCCCATTCACCTTCCAGACTGCTGAGAGCCTGAGCAGTTGCATGGATTTGCCTGGGGCCCATCCTCATTTTTGGCTCACTGACGGTCATTTTGGCTTTAAGAACTTTTGTTCTGAATCATCATTTTGGCCCTCAAGTCGCTGCTTAGATAGATCCTTCTGTCTCGCAATGAGCTTGCTCAGCATTGCTAAGTCCCTAGTATAAGCAAGAAAGTGTCCTTGTCACTGACATGAATCATAACTGAGGAACGAGCAGTGCTCGAGCTCCCGAGGATCCTTACAGCAGAGGGGATGGGTTCGTCCAACCAGCCTGCTTATTTGGGACTGTGCTGTGGGGCTGAGCATCACTTCTGGCAGTTTTCACCAATTGCAGCTACCTTGCAATATTCGCTTTGCAAATGTATTTGAAAGCACCTTAAAATAGTTTAGCGCTTCCTTTTACATTCAGGCTGGTTTTTCCCCCTAGAATTAAAATACTGTGCTGACATTGTATTATTTAATACACACAATTAAAAATAATTTTCAGTTTACTTGTGATATCTTTATTTTGAACCTAGTAAGAGGCTCTTGGTTGTAAGGTTTTATAGTAGGTTGTGAGATGAAAGGCTTGTCTGCACGCACGCAAAGGAGCACAGGAGCACAGTGGCAGGTAGAGAAAACTCTAAAATCCAGACAGAGAAACAGGTCCCCTACCTTGGCTCCTCTGAGGGCTGTCATGGGGGAGCCATCAGCCCGTGGGCCAGGGGTGACACCCATCACAGTGAGTCAATGGGAGGGGCTCCTGTCCATCACCTTACAGACTAAGGGGGGGTTACTGCTTGCAGAGCTTTGGGACTCATTACGGGATGCCCAAGAGGAGCATTTGGGGATTGTACAAGATTTATTATGGTATATTTAGGGGAGGAACCAAAAGTGAGGAAAGGGATGATTCAAGGTAGCTTGGGAGGAACAACGGAAAATAGAGGAATAAGGGGTAAAAGGGGCTGGTCCCACTGTAAATGGGGCTGGTTAGTACACTTGCCTCGCCATGCCTTGCCCCCGATCAGCCCAGTCTGCCCCGTCTTCTCATTAAACCCCATTTCTAACTATTTTCCTGGGTGAAGGGACTCTGTGGGTGTCCGTATGGAGGTCCAGGTGCCAGCAACTGGAGACACAAGGGTCCATGTCTATCGTGCAGCTGCATATGTCAGTGTGTGATCACTAGTGACTATCGAGCAGGACTAGCGGGCAAATAGGGTAAGAGGCTTGGGAGCCAGGTATCAAAGTGGCCATAAGTCTTGGTCAAGGTGGTCTCAGTTTGGCTACTGGAGGGACTGCAAGGTCCAAGCCGGAGGCTGAGGAGACTGTGGGGTCTGGGGTCAACTGAGACCGGTTTGTATGTCTGTTTGTCTCTGCATGAGGCAGCTGGAGAAGAGAGGCTCTGAAGGCCAGCTACTGGTCTTCAGAGTGTGTCTGTGTGTCTAAGGCCAGTTACTGGAGGGATCGACAGTGCGTGTGTGTCCGTGCCAGGGGTCTGTACCAGCCACTGGAGAGGGGCTGTGGCCCCAGGGGCTCCTGTGTCCAGGTGCCAGCACCTGGGGAGACCAAGGACCCAGGGCCAGCTACAGCATAGACTGTCTATGGCCAGTTGCTGGAGGGATCCATAGCCTGTATATATGTATATAATTGCCACTGACAGACCTTTATCCTAATCAACCAGAGAGGGGAACACGATGAGGCCATTTTGTTTGCTTGAGTGCTGTGTTTTCTGTCCATGTTGATCCGTGGCTGTCCATCTGTCTGTGCCCATGCATTGTACATGCACGCACGTGTGCGTGTTCGGAATACGTGCTCTTAGCTGGGGCAGGGAGATGCGGTAACCTCGCCTCTGCTGGGCTACCAGATGCTGCAACTTCTAACATAGAATGAAAATTCTGATGGAACAGCTGGTGCAGTGAAAGAAAATGTCCTAATTTTTCCTTGGAAATATTTTTTAAAAGAAGGCATCTTTCTGTGATGCTGTTGTTTTGGTCATGAGCCCGGTAAGTTCTTCGTCTGCCACCTCTGAGTGCAATGCCCAAAGCAACCAGCTGTGCATTGTGATCGCTTGAAGTAATGTTGTGTATCAACAGAGCCTGAAATATAAATAACTTTGATTGGAGCACAGAAAGTTTAAAAAGAAAAAGAATAGTGCTTTTGAGGCATTTTGTCATCCCAAAATGGAGACCGCCACATGGATTAACCATCATATTTACAAATCAATTTTATATTACAAATTAATTTTATATTCACTCCTGAGCACCGTAGTAAGCTTACCTTTTCTGAAGTGCTTTTATAAAGCATAGGACAGAATATTGTTCATGGGTATGAAGGATATATATTTCTACTACTGCAGGAAGAAAGTCGTGGGACTGTAAAGCTACTGAAACTGGTGTCTCTTTGTCCTGAAGAGCGGGGCTACCTGCCTGGCATTTTAGCCTTAATGGCAGTTTCTTAGCTTAATTAGATTTCAGATGCAAAACTGTGAACATTATTTGATTTCCTCTGTCCTTCATTCCTTCCCCAATGGGATGTGGATACACGCAGGATAAAGAAGATCCCTCAGATGTCACTAAAAACATGGCAAAAAGTGGTTTGTCCACCGACAGCTTCTCTGAACTATGAACAAATATGCTTGTTTACTTCATTTTCGACCCATTAGAGAAGTAGAATGATGTGGCTTCCTTTAGGGCAATTTCTTCTTAAAATGTGCAGAAGCAGGTTTTTTTAAGCAGATCTTTAAATTCAGGTGGAAAAAAGATCTTTAAAATCAGCGACTGCCCTGTGCCTTCACTTAGGATCACTTTCTTTGGCTGGTTGACTGGCACCTTGCTTTTGATCTGAAACGTATGTTGTTAGATATCTCCAGACGGCAGAGAGAACGAGCTTAACTTCAGAGGGAAACGGAGACAGTAAAGATGCTTTGGATGCAGGTTCAAAACTGCCTGATTAAACCTAGCCTAAGGGAATTTTGTCCCTGCTCACGAATGGTCTACCGTCATCTGCTGCGGTAACTTCTCTTCTTTTTAGCAGATTGGCTTGTAGCATGTTTGGCAGTGATGCATTGACCGTGTCCGTATTAAAAGATGTCACTGATAAATCAGGAGAGAATATGCAGAACCTTTTTGTTCAAGTGTGCAGTGTGGATCCCGCAGCCTTACTGCATGTAACACTAGCAGGGCATGTTTCTTTCAACAGCTGTAGAAAACTGATTGAAGCTGGTCCTTTCCACATGTTTGCCTTGTCAGGGCATTAAAGCTTCAGGCTGCCATCTGTGTGGAGTTTTTAAATATGTATGACCCAAACAAGGGGCCTGTTGGGAAAGGCTCTAATCCTCTTGCATATGAAACCTGGTATTCTGCTCTTCTCTCTTTCTGATGTTTCTCTGCTTTCAGATATGCTAAATCTACCTTTGAAGTTTCATTTCTTCTTGTGTAAAATATACTTTAATAGGTGAACCTTGCAGCTGGGAATTAGGAGATACTGGTTCAAGCTGGACACAATGAGCAGTTCACGTAATCATCCTTTGCCTCGGTTTCCCCATTTGTACTGCAGAAAGAGTAATGTCCACCCTCCTGTACGCAGCTCTTTGAGTTTTGCTCTGGGTAACTAGTTTAGAAGCCATAATGTAGTGTAGACCTTCTACGGTCTGGTGTGAAGCCCTGCTGGAAGTTATCTGTCTGGGGATGCTACAAATCCATATGTAAGGAGTAGAGGCTTCCCTATTTCTGATCAGGAATTCACAAGCAGAAATATATCTGCAGGCTGAAGAGATCAGACCAGCTGTGTGGGTGCAGGGAGTCCTGCCCAGTCCTGCCAGTGACTTGCACAGAGTCAGAAAATCTGTGTCTTAAGCAACTCTGATGATTTATTCCCTGTGGTCTGTGTGCCCGTGATCCTTATGTATAAAGCCTTGATTTCTCAAGAACATTTGCATGTAATGGCAGACTGACTGTTCAGCTGCAAAGACACAAATGACTGCAAGGTGGGTGAGAATACTCGTGTAGCCATAAACTCTTTTCATAGAAGGCTTTTTCATGGAAGGATCTCAGGAAAGCTGAACTTTTCTGGCTTCCCTCTTGAGGTAATGTGTGTAGGTTTTATGTGCCACCAGGGAGCTATGGAGGATCAGGAGGAAGACAGATTTTAAGAAGTGGGTATCTCTTAGAGGCATATGTAGCAGCCCTGTTCCTGGCTGGGCCAGGAACTAGAGGATGTCTATCGTCTGTAGGGCGCCTGTAATTCCTTCTGATGGCAGAAATATTTGGAGTAGGGGGAGGAAAAATGTGAGCTGTTTTCAAGATGAAAATGCTTTGTGCTAAGGTGCAGCAGGCTGGCCATCGTTTCCCTTTGTCAGGGCAGGGTTTCTAAGACACGTTCAATTTCGGCATCTCTTGGAAGGAGATCTGAAAGGTTTTACCCATGCAGAAGACAGTGATTCTCTTCTCAGATAGGATGTGATCCCATAGCTAGACAAAAGCTGGAGTATTGAGTTTTGCTCTGATAGACCTCCTAGGAGCCATATATAGCTCTTTAAAAACCCAAGTAACCTGCCACAAAACTGTCCAAGAGAGATCGCTATAAGACAGCACAGTTATAAAATACTCTGAAAGGCTGAGTAGGGTTTTTCCCTCTCTTGTGATATTTGGAGCAGAACTTTAGATATATCATTTTGAACATGGCCTTTTAAAGTAACTTTCTGTTCTGTCCCTGTCATTTTTGGAGCTGTAAAGGAAAGCCAAAATGCCAGGGAAGGGGAGCAAATGAAAAGGGGGAGCAGGGCTAAAGAGTAGGTTTTGATCATCTTTGCAAGAAGTGACATCATCTATGAGAACAAAAGTCTTCAGTTGCTGCAACTGGAGACAGCTTTTAGTCTCCAATTCTATTTTGCCCTGAGCCAGCCAGCCAAATAAAAACAGTGGGATAAATCACTGCTGGCAGAACTTAACAGTTATGCAACATCCAGTGCACCATGCACCTATTTTTAGATCGGTTTTACACTAGGAGAATTTACTTTGTGAAATCTAAAAAGAATGTCTGGTCAGAGGCCGGGGAATAAAGAGGGTATTTAGAAAGTGCAAAATGTAAAAACACTTAGTACAAAGATGCGCTAGCAAGCCCCTCTTTGGCAATACTGATATCCTTTCAAGAGTGTTGGCTCAGTCAGGCATGGTAATGAAGAGTAGAGGTTTTTTTCGTCAGTATTCCCTTGAAATTCTAATCTGCAATTGCTTTTTAAATGTTTAACTATACTCACTTTACCCAAATAACTAACTATATGTGGTTTACTTAAAGCTGGGCTTCTCCATCATTTATGCTGTACTTTGTCTTTACTAGATCTGGAATGCAGTAAGCAGCAGCTCACCTCCTTACAGTACTGGCTGATCAGATTTAACAAAATTGTGTTAACTGGAGTGCTCTGCAAACCTGGCTGAGCCACAGAGATACTCCTCATCCTTTGAGAGATACCCTAGATTTAATGAGCTCCTGATATTTAGCTGGTATATGTTTCATGTATGTTTTCTCAGTCTTCAGTAAATTAGGATTGTGTATGCTGCTCGTTCCAGATCAAACTGAATCTTTTTCAACGTTCGCAGGAACAGACACTAAGTACTATTTCATTAGTTAAAAGCAATTTCAGCTTGCAGCACAGGTATGAATAACTGAAGATTAGTCTCACATATTCTGCTCTTTATCCAAGACCAGATGTGCATCTTCTCTCCTTTAAATTTGACTTTATCTTCTTGGTCACTGTTGTAATTCTACATTAGTTTGTACTGTGTATAATTTTGTTCCCAAAATTTTTTGCTCAGATTCAGAAGAGATAATGTTTGAGAAAAGTTTGACCTCTCAGCCTTTAGAGATTCTAGCAGGTAAAACATACTCTGCGTAGCTAAGGTATCTGTGGGATTTCTGCCACAATTTGGACTCTTCAATCACGCATTGAAGTGAATTAGTGTTCTGGCCATTGCATGATCTGTATTGATCTTTTTTTCCCCAAACCTTTCTTCTAGGTGACAATCTCGATGCTATCCATGACATAACTGTGGCATACCCCCAAAACATTCCTCAGACGGAGAAGCACCTTTTGAATGGAAACTTCCCAAAGGAGATTCACTTCCACGTCCAGAGATATCCCATAAAGACAGTGCCCACTTCTAAGGAGGAGCTGCAGCTTTGGTGCCGGAAGCGTTGGGAAGAGAAAGAGGAGAGACTCCGACACTTCTATGAAGGTGGAAAATGCTTCAGTGCAACAGGGCAAAGCCTTATTCCACCGTGTAAATCTGAGCTCAGGGTCCTCGCAGTTAAGTGCATCTCGCTCCTGTATTGGACTGTGTTCCCGCTGGGTATGCTTGCACTGCTGTACCTGTACAGCTTTGCACGATGGTATTTTGCAGCCATGATAATCTTTTTTGTTGTGCAGCAAAAGATATTTGGTGGGCTGGAACTAATTGAACTCGCTTGTCATCGATATTTTAAAAAACAACAGAAATTTCACGACACGAAAATAAAAAGCAATTAGTTCTGGGATAGAGAAAGACGTAAAAATGGGTGGGTTTGAGATGTCCTGCAAATTTTATGCACAGGGAAGAATTTTTGCATGAGAATTGTCTTTTACTATCGCCATTGTTAGACATTTGCACTCGATTCTGTGAAAAGAAAGAAAAATGTTAGTTATTGCTACACGTGAAAATGGTAGTTTTTATCTCTGAATGTAATTTCAACATTGCTCTTGCAAGCAGCTAGCAACTGCATTCTGCTGTAATTAAAAAACAAATTGCTGGATTATTGAACAATCGTGAGGACGTTAATAAATGTGACGTGCACTGAACTTTCATGTAGAAACCCAAACTGTCCAGCTAAGAGAGACAGCTGTGTGATTTCTGTATAATCACATTGTTATAAAGTGAGCGCCGGATTTGGAAAGTTGGTAAGTTCAACAATGTTTTGATGGTAGGTGGAAGTTGGAGGAGGAGTTGTTCTGTTTCTTTTTTTTATTTCAAATATTCAAACTTATTTTAAAATAATATTTTTGCATAAGCTTTTCCAAACACTACTGAACCTACCACTATTCAGTCAAGGATTTTTAAGCCTTGCAGTCTTGTGTTGTAGTACAGAAAACAGTGCTGGCTCTGCCTCCATTTAAGTCTTAACTGATTATTGAATAGACCTATGCAGCTAGGTTTTGATTTCTCACTGTTTCATACTGTTCCGGTCTCCCTGTTAGCTGTGGGAGACGTGTTCCTACTGTAGTATACAGAGCTGCAGGATAGGGGAGCTGGTTTTTTGTTGTTTTATTGGTGTTGTTTTCTGGTAGAGGCAAAAATAGGTGTCTGTTTCTGAGTAGCTGGCAAATGTTTTTCAAAAAGGTCTCCTTGTAGACTTTATTTGATTGACAACATTTTATTTATTTTTCAGAGTAGGCAAGATATCTTTTTTTTTTTTGAAGCATTTATTTTGGTTTTCACATTGCTTCCTTAAGCATTTCAAGTGTCCATACAGATAAGCAGGAAGACTGCTTGTTCCATGCATGTCAGCCAGACCTGTTGAAATGCATCTGATGCAATGGTTGTCTCCTTATAGGTACAAGAGATGGGTTTCAGACTTATCACAGCACAGGGAAATTGAGCTACATCTTCCCTTTGCAGTATTCTCTCTGATTGCCTGGTGACATCAGTGCTTTTCCAACCTCCTTCGCAATTTTTGGGGGGTTCTTTTGGGACTCCCACTGTAACACTTTCCCTTATTTTCATGACATTCAGAAAATCTGAAGGCTTAAGCTCAGATAAGGCACTTCCTTGTCGTATATAATACAAGTAATGTTCATGTGCACATGGTAAAAGACATAAACATTGTCAGCACTTGGGAGACACTTGAGGTTAGATTTGTTTTTCAACCTCAAAAATGTTAGACCACTTGATCAACCGTATTGCTGCAAAACGTTCCTGACTTACTAAATATTTGTTGTTTAATGCATGAAGGCTTGTTTGAGCTAAACCGAGATGGCCTGTCTCCATATGTTGAGTGTCATTGCCATGAAATGTGAAAGTACAGAGTGCAAAATGTGTCTTGTGCTGTGCTGAGTATCTCGAGCATTGGGTCAGCATGGTAGACACATCTGTTTTCTTCTAAATTACAACACTAAACGTGTTGTCTAATGTGTTTGTATCAAAGGCCATTTTTTAAACGAATCACCAGCCTCTATTCAACTGTCCCTTGCAAGGTGACAAGTATTTTTTAATCTATGCTTATAATAACTAATTGTTTATTATGCAGAAAGTACTTGAAGCCATCTGTTTTGCTCTAATATTTTTAATCCCTTTTTTCTTAAAAACAAATAAAACTAGGTTTGTATTTAGGGTTATGTTTCTTAATGATTTTTTCATACTTATATTTGAGTACCTGATGACTAACAACTGGTGTTTCGTTGTCACGAGTGGAAGGAGGCCCTTTCTGCACTATGAGGACTCTTTTTAACCTAATTCTGTGATATAGAAGATGTGGTAGCAGCTTAAATCCACATAGCCTGGTTTTTCTTTGCATAATACTCTGCTTTGGTGCAGTTCCCTGCACATCCAGGTAATTCGCCACAAGGGAAAACCTAAAAACCTCATTTATAGTTAATGCAGAGGAGACCTAAAAGGCTTCTTCTAGTCTGTCCTGAGCCACGGCTGTGCTTTCACACTAGGAGTAACCATGGCCAGCCTACTCCAATAGCCTTAACATAGTCTTCAGGAATGACTTCGGAGGACAGGTTATATACGTTCGTGGCATAAATACCAACTACACTTTTCTCAGTTGTTCAGAGAACTTTGTGGTGTCATCAAATGTATCAGAAACATCAGTGTGAGTCTTGGTCATGGAGCAGTGAAAGATTTACATCTGTGTGTGATTAGAGTTGGGCTCTGAAAATGAAATCAAATGCAATCCATCGTTGACCCTTACAAGGGGTTTTCTCCCAGCTGGAGCCAAACATGTAACCTACTGTAATGGGGTAAACAACCTTCAAATCTGTAATTCGTTCTCCTCTCTCATGTATTCGGATCGAAGAGAAAGAATAATCTTCTTGTCAGCTGCAAATGCCACATTTGCAGTGCCCGACTCCATCGTGCAGGGCGGCACATGGTAGGTGAAGAATCCTCCTCTCACAAGGACAGGTATTGGCTTTGTGATTGATGTAAATTTTCAGATTATGTGCATCATTTTCCAGCTCAATTAGAAATGGAAGACAGGGGAAAAAAATTGAATAAAAGCTTTGTGGATATGGAAGCTTCTTTTTTTAAAAAGTGGTTAAGGAAGTGGGGGAAGATCTTTCTGTGAATGCTTTTTTTTTCCCTCTTTGGTCAAAATGTAGCTTTTTACTCAAAAGGTTCTAATATACCTATTTTTTTGAGACTCTTTTGTTCTTACTCACCCTTTTTCCCTATTCAAAGTACACTAAGACATGCCGGGTAAATCACTTCGAAACGTTTTCAATGCTGTTAGGTTAAAGGTGCTAGTACTCCAGGAATCACACACACCTCTTCTTTCATAGCACCGAGACTCGTCTCACTCAGCATGTTTGTCACGGCTCATCTTCTCTCGTAGTCCCAGCAGCCGCACTGTTCGGTGGCGACTGCTCCACCTGCGGGTCTTGCTAGGTCTTGCTTACATTATCTGAGATCAATGACATGCTTTAGGGATACTGTTCTCGTTTGCTCAATCAAATTTTTCCTCATCAGCATCAGGGGTTTCTTTCTCTTTGCTCAGAACAGAAGGTTGAAATCCTGCCATCTTGTCATCAAGCTCATCTGGGTAGCAGGATGTCAGACCAAGACATTTCTCTCTTGGGTTCGAAGCTGCAAGGCCCAAAGCTGGTCTGTAAGGTGTCGTCTTCATCATACAAAAGGTAGTTCTAGTTTTGTGCATTGCATCAATCTCTGTTGTTCAAAAACAATGCGTGTTTTTGTAACTTGATTTTATATGTACACTGTGTGAAAGGAAACACCAGGATACCACAAACCTACAGAAAGCCTTAGTTTTCAGAGTTCACTGATTATATTATAATGTTTTAACCATGTACCAGTTACTCTACAGCAACAATAAAGACCTGAAGCATTGCATGTGTTTAATTTCGCCATTTTCTTTTTACTGCATGACATATTCGCTATGCACCCATAAGGAACAAACCTTGTCTTCAGTCATATGGCTGGCTGTCTTGGGCAGACTGGTGTCCGTTTGGGTACAGCCCATGGTTTGTGGCTGCTGGGGTGATATGTCCCTTCTCTCCACAGGAGGTTGGAAAGGGGCGGCTGGCTGTACCCTCCCTTCTAGCCTCTTCGCATAAAGGGATGCGGAAACCTTTTGAGTGTGCAAGAGCTACAGCTCAATTTTAGCCTTGCTCTGCTGCTTAACCAATGTTGCTTAAGAATAAGCTGTGGTTCGAAAGAGCGTGTTGATATGTAGGTAAGTCCTCCATTCTAGCTATATCCTGTTACCACCCAGGTAATTACTGCACAAGAATTGATCTATGGCACGGTTCACGTTCTTAGAGGACCTGTGTTTAATGTAACTTCAGATCACAGGCTCCTTGATTTCCCTCTGCATTGTCCGAAAGCTAATCTGGTGTGGAAGGACAAGGGCTGTGTTTCTCGGGAGCTGCTGTGCTCCTCATTACCTAACGGGGAATAGCCTTGCCGTGACTGCCGCACCCCACAGCAGCCGTAGCAAAATACCCACGTCTCCAGCAATCACCGTGTGTCCAAAAGACCACAAGAAACAGAGACCCTGGTAGCAGTTTCTGCAGCTGGAGATACTTGCAATGTCTATGTATGGTCAGAGCATTCAAATCAGTCCCCAGAAATCGAAATGAGCCATGCTCTGTATTGAGTGGCTTTGTCTCTCTGAAAAGATGGTTGTCACTTCTTTGCTTCCTCGGGGCTCAAATAGGCAACGAAAAAATTGATTTGTCTGTCTTACCTGCCATTACGGAAAATAATAGTAGTGGAGGCCAAAGCTTTCACCCTCCAGCTGCCCCAAACACCTCCTTTGCAGTTCAATACAACGGGTAGAAGGCTGAGTCTTATTTCCTGAGGACTTTGAATCAGACCGCAAGCTATCTCAACCAGAAATTATTCCCGGGAGCAGGGGGCACGGTCTGTGCTTTTAACACGCCTGAGCGACTCTCCCTCATCCTAGAGAGGGTTTGTGCTGAGAGACACGAGAGGCCTCCAAAGGCCCAGCATATTTAGCAGGAGCGGTGATAAGGCCCTCAATTTTTAAGCAGATGTCTCTGTTTTATTCCAGTCTGGCCTCTCTATGGTTTGTCATCCCTTTTTCTGGAGTTCTTCATGTGGGGTGACTTCCTTCTCTGGTGGTGGGGTATGCAGGAGACTGGCGGGAGGAGTTTGACCACAACGCTGCCTGCGTTTTCTCAGGTAGGCCTTGCTGCTCTCAGGAGAAGAAGGAAGGGCGTTTGCTCCTTCTGAGGTACTTCGCACTGGGCTGCGTGAGGGAGGCAGGTGCGCGGGGGCTGGTGTGAGTGTAACGGTTTTGGTGGTCAGCACCCTCTTCCCTAAATTTCTCTCTCCATCTTCTTTGTCAGAGGGAGGAGGCGAGAGCCCCTTCACCGTTGTCTGCAGGGAGCAGAGAAGCGCCTTCAGCCTCACCAAAGGGAAAAGCTAACGGGGCTGAGGCCGAAGCCGTGCAGAGGAGGTTAAGCTGCTGCGGGGTGCGAGAGCACAAGCAGCTGCTGCAGGAGGAGCGGGAGGCACCGCTGGGCACCGCTTTTTGCAGAGCCGTAACCTGGCAGTACCATCACCGCCCAGTTTTGCCCCTTACCCCTGGCATTGTTTCTTGGCCTGCCTTCGAGGCTTGTCCTCCTGCTTAAGCTGCTGGGTGTCTGGTGAGGAACGAGAGGAATGGGTCTTCATTAACGCTGAACCCGAGGGGAAGGGAAACGTCAGGGATAATGGGATAGAGGTGCTGGGGAAGGTGTTGGCTCTTGCCAGTGCTGGGTACAGCTGGTGGGGAGCGTGTCGTCTTGCTTCGGAGGCTGAAGGAAAAGGTCTACATTAAGAGACTTGTTTACTTAGACATCTTTAGAGAAAGTGGAGAGAGAGAGAACATCCTCCATGGTGTGGTTCACAGCGAGGCGCACGAACTGCCCCGTGGGGAGCCTTTTTATGTTCTTACCTGACAGGCTGCCCACCAGTGCTGGCATCGCCCACGCGTGCCTGTACCTAGTCGGGGTGATATCTCCTCTCTTTCCATGCTCAGGTTGCTCACTTGATGTGCTGGGTTTCAAGACATGCGAACGGCTCCTTCTGTTTCTTCTCCTGGCAGCTGTGCAAGACCCTGAGTTCTTTAAGGACAGAGTGAGTAATCCCTTGCTGTCGGTAAGATTGCCACCGACAGGCTGGGAAGCTGCCCGGCTTGCTGGGAAAGCTTGCAAAATTGCTTGTAAGGCAGCGCTGCCTCGTGCAATCAGTGCATCGCCTGGCGGGCAGGTGCTCCCTCTCCTCATCTCATCTCCCTGGTGAGGAGCTGCCTCATCGTCCCCCTCCCCACTGCCACAGTTAGATTTCCTTCCAGATTATCTACTGAAGTGATTCAAGTGGAGATGTTGTTCATGCTGGTAGGTCCACAGGTTTGCTTCCTACAGCTTTGCACTCCCTACCCCAGTGCTGTGCAAAGAGCTCTCTGAAGCTCAGCTCTGAACTCGTTTCACTTGAGAAGTGCCCTTTTTATAGCTACTTAAGTGAAGGTCGTCACTTCCCAGGGGCTTTCCTCGGTGCTTTGTGATGGGCACAAAACATGAGAGCCAGTGATTTGGCCTCAGGGTTGTGACAGAGAAACCTTTCCTCTGCTGTGAGGGTGGGAGGGGGTCCCCTCCCAGAACTCGGGGTCCACTTAGATCAGACTGCAACCTGCAGTCCTGGCCACAGGGAGGTCAGGAGCTGAGCTCACGCCACTTCTAACAGGCCTTAACGCCAATCCCCGGCAGAGCAGAACCAGCCATTTAAAGGAAATATGCAAAACAACCTGTTTCTGCAGCAAACAAAACTTTTCTGATTCCTTCCTTGCTCCAGGCCTTCCTTCTCCTCTCTCCCTCCCAGGGGCAAGAGAGGAGAAGGTTTTGGGACACCCTCTATGTTTTGGTAGCTTAAATCAGGAGAATATTGAAGAAATGATCCTAGAGCCATTGTCCCATGTGCATCAAGTTGTGCTGGCCCAGCTCACAAGGCAGGCATCAAGGACTGCTCAACACCACAGGCTTCTTGGATTTGTCTGCCCATGGAGAGACCTACAAGGAGAGGGGCCAGATCCAGTTCCTCACCTGTCTCTGGTCTCCTGCGTGGGCATGTGCCAGCTGGTTCATCTTGTTGGGGTGCTGCATGAACAGTGTGAGATCCTCATGGCCAGCACAAGGACAACGGGACACAGAGCATCGTCCTGCAGGACCCCAATGCTTCAGCCACCAGCTGGGAAGCCGGAGAGGAGTGCTTGGGAAAGGTACGGCTGTGCATGCACCTGCTGACCAACAGACCTCAGGTGTCCTTGGTGGTCTTCTCAAAGATGCTGTGGGTGATGTGGGCCAGGGGTAGGGTCAGTGCACAGACACCACTTACTGTAAGCTGGGGATGTGTCGGGCACTGGGCACTAACACTCATGTACAGGTTTGAGGCTGCATGTCCATCTCGGACAGGTATTATTCCTGGTCCCTAAGGCCTTGGCTAGCAGCGAGTCCCACCATCACGGGCAGGACAGCACAGGACACAGCTGACCCGCAGCTGCCAGGATAACAGGCAGCAAATGTCACATTGCCAGCGGCAGTGAGGACTGGGTATTTTATTCCAGATTCAATAACTCAGCTGCCTGCCCATTCCCGTCCCCGGCACGTGCCCAGCACACGCCCCCCCGAGCATTCATCCTAGTAATTTGGTGGGGTTTTGTCTGATACGGGTGGGAGCAGGGATGATGTTCAGCTGTGATCTCTGTTCTCCTCTCTCTGTTCCTGCTCCTGCACGAAATGCAGGGACACCTGCGTGGTCGCAGGGCACAGGATGTCTCAGCCTACACTCCACATGCCCAGCCTGGCTTTAAATTAAGAAGCTGAAGCTCTAGGACTAGTCTGGCTGCGCAGAGCCCAGTGTGGACTACTCTGCCCCGCTCTCGACAGGTAGATGATCTTGCTCCGAGTTCCCGCTGCCATGGCCAGATTGTTCTGCCATACAGCAACTTAAAAGCCCCCTGGGAGACCTTGGCAAGCCTCTTATGCAGCAGGAGGGCTGGTGGAGCTTCCCTTTCCTTCCCAGCCACTGGTAAAGAGCAGTGATGGAGGCAGGAGTCCGGCTGGAAGCATATGACCTCTGCTGCCTTCTCCATTCCCACGCTGGGATGCGCTGCCAGGAGCAGGGTAGCTGGCTCAGGCCTCTGTAGTCCATCACTTGGGCTCTTGCAGCTGTGCAAGGGTAAACCTGACCTTGCGGTCACTCTGTGGTCAAGTGTCCACTGGGTGTGTGACATCTCCAGCCTCCTCGCTGCAGATGCTGCGCTCCTCTAGATGTTTTGCTTTTCTACCCTCACTGGGGAAAGGGGGGGTCTTTTCCAGGAGCCCCTGAGAGTGAGCACAAGGAGATGTTTTATGCAAGATCACAGCAAGGTGTTTGGGTCTGCCTCCTCACAACATGTGAAGGTTAAAGGCAGGCTCTCAGCTTTCCACTGCTAATGACAGAAAGTGCTATGTAAGTGAGAGAGAGCCTAATTAGGGATTAATGAGAAAGGAGCCTGTGGTTTTATTATCCGTTGGACATGAGTACATGGACGAGAAAGAGAGGTTACATTAGCTGCTTCCTGCTGCGTCCTTCCAGGACGAAAGTCCTTAGCAGACTTTCTGCATCATTCAAGGCCAGGAAGTAAAGGAGGATGCTACGGATAAGGAGCGGTGGGGCTTGGTGTCCTCTGCTGCAGGCTGGGACAGACCCCAGACCTGTGGCCCCACGGGTGGACTGCAGACGTTGGGGCAAAGACCTTGGGCTCTACCATTGGGTCTGCCACCAACCAGCAGTGTGTCATGCACCTCCTGCTTCCCAGGTGGTTCAGAAAACAGGGACATCTCTTGGGGATGTGCTGGTGCTGCGGCCACACCACACTGTGCCACAGACCCTTATTGTGGGTGAAAAGGGGCTCCAGCCCCTTGAGTGTCTGCTTGGTCACAGCTGTCCCTTTTCCGCAGCCTGGTGCCTGGTGGCAGGCCACGGCATATCAGGAGAGGGGTGGTCCGGGAGCAAAAGCACAGCTATTTGCTTCTCTGGAGACCAAAGCAGAGCCCCCTGCTTTGGGACCAGTCCTCTGCCCCGCTCCAGCCTGAATCTGATAGCGAGAGACGCTGGAAGAGATCAGGTTGTTGACTGTTAGATAAAGACGGGAATAAAACCAGGGAGGTTAAATACCTAATCTTGAATTAGCTTCATCATCCCTAGCCGTTGCATAAAAGCTATTAAAGTTATTACAGGACATGCTGGATGCTTGCACAGCAGGAACAACAAATATAGGTAGAACGGTCCTTGTCATAAGTATCACTCAAGCCATCTCAACAGCCCTCTTTCCCATCATGATGCTGCTCGCAGCCAGCCTGGCTGAGCAATGCAAAACCGATGGCGAGTAGTGGGTGCATTTGATGGAAACAGCTACTTCTCTTTCTAAATAATACAGGCTTGCATTAGTTTATGATTAGCAGATCCCTGAACATTTCTCGAGGAGAGAAACCTCCTGATGTGGGGAAGACTTGGTTTCTCTGGGTCCTCTCCGTGGGGCTCTTCCTGCAAGTGCCACAAGGAACCAGAGACCAGGGGTTAAAAATCACTGTGCAAAAGCCCCACTTATGCCTGCATTTGTCAAGTCTATTAATAATGTGCTTCATACTGTATTTTGAATGCTTCAATGAATGATTACTCTGCATTTTGCCACTCAGCCATTGCAGTCACATCTAGGTCCTGAAGTTATCAGACGTTCATTTTGTAAGGTCACAGCCCCATGCTACTGGTGCCTTGCTATTTGATACCAAGATGTCTTTACTACCAAGTACATGGACTTTTTCAGCCTTCTGTATTGACACAACATGCAGTTAGGTGCTTTTGTTGCTCTATGACCCAAACCAGGTGCCTCTTCCAATGATAGACCATTGCACCCCTAGGTATAAAATCCTTCAGCTACCCCTGGTCTGCCAAATGCTCTGACGCATCCAGTTAGGAAACGAACCCAGCTTTTAGCTAGGCCTCTCCAAATCCTAATCCTCCCGTCCCGTCCCGCTGTGCCACGTCTCCCCCAGCAGAGGGGAGGATTAGAATGGAGGACCTCACCCCGCACCCCGGTGGCAGTGGGCAGAGCGGAGAGGTCGCGCTGAACCTGGAGTACTTCCAGGGCCACCGAACCTCACTGAGTCACTCATTAAGTCGATACAGCAGGAAGTCATCAAAAATAGAAGGCAGAGGAAATAAAATAAATAGCAAGGCATCCATTCACACCCTTGGCAGAGGCGTTTCGGTTCCCGGTGCCCTGCGTACCCGCGGGGGGAGGACAGGTGCTGCTTATTAGACAGGTTATTGTAATTGAAGTGGTCTATATTTATCAGGAGTGCATGGTGTACACACCTCGAGGGTCAGATGCCCGGCAGTTTGGAGAACATTAGCTCCCCTAATGAATCAGCAGAGAGAAGGACCTAAAAATATGACTCGGCTGCAAAAGGACATCATTGAGTTGCTTAGGGAGCCAAGGTCAGGAGGCCCCGATGTGCCTTTCCAGCTCTGGCTGGGGTTGTGATGCTATGATCAGATGCTCATCACCTCGGAAAAGGCAGGATCCACGCTGCGCTAAGCCTCCTTTCAACCTTCTGCTGTGGTGCTGGATGTTGAACCAGTGGGTAAAGAAGGAGGAAGACCGATCCATGCCTTAACCACCATATTGTAAAGTCAACCTCCTTTTTGGGCCATTCTCCCTCTGAGCCCAGCAATTCTGGACTTACACGGGTCCTGCTCCCGCAGGCATGGTGCTGGGCTTACCTGCCTGCTCTGGGTTTCAGCTTCGTGACTTAGGGCACCCTGCATGGAAGGAGTGTAGAGGCTGGGGATGGCCTGGGCTGCAGGTTTCTCACTTCCCATTTGAAGGCAAGCGATGACCGTCTAAGCCTGCATAGGTCTTATCAGTGCACCAGGCACTTTCCATCTCCTTCCTGGATGGGTAGGGCTGGAGAGAACCACCCCATTGCTCCACACAGAGGGGGGGAATCCACCTCTGGTGTGTGGGATGGCATCCAGGCAGTGCTCAGGCGAAGCGATCTCAGCAGCCAGTGGCTTGGCAGGCAGCAGGTCTTTCATGACCTTGTCCTCTTTCAGCCTGGCTGTGCCGTGCTGGTTTGCACTGGAAGAGCCCTCGGGTGGTGTTTCTGCTACATGGAGGGGGGAAAACCTGAACACAAGTGGGATGTATCCTCCTTTATAAGGTGTAGTACCACTAAAAATGATTGATTTTGTTCAGGAGTCAGGACAGTCCTCGCCTGGTACCAAACGTGGAGGCTGGTCTGCACCACCTGTGCCGAGCTCTGCTATGGGTGCTGGTGGGGCATGTGCTTCATGCCTTCTCCTCAGTCTGGGGTTGCCTGATGCTTTGTGGATGTCTGTCTATCGGCACGCTCAGCTGCCCAAATGTCTGCAGCCAGCTGGGGCTTGCTTACGCCAGGCAGAAGACAGCTTGCAGGAGCCACCTGAGGACAGATTTGTTATAGGAGTGTTGCTGAGGAGGTTACGAGGACGACTACGTCTGGTTCACCTTGGAGCTGAAAGCCAACACGTATCCAGCTCTCCCTTTTGCTCAGAGATCCCGCCGCGTCCTCCTGCCAAGGGAACAGGAGGAGACTTTGTCACTGTCCTGCAAACTGTAAGACTGGGACCTGAGGAGGGCTCCTGCCAGGCGTTGCCCACCCGCACGTGAAAGGAGCCCCCAGAGGAAGGCTGGTCTCCATCCCACTGGATGAGCAGGCCACGGGAGCAGCAGTGCCGCCCCGCGCTCCCCCAGCTGCCGCTGGAGCGGGGAAGCTCACCCCGCGTCAGGCTGGAGACATGGAGGTGAGCAGCCAGCTGGAGGGGTGTTTCTGCCGTTTTGCATGAATAAAGACAGTTAATGAGAGCTTTTTACAAAACTGGAACAGGTGGAAGGAAATAACAGATAGTCTCTGTTTTCTTGGTTTCTACTATTCTAAGTGATTTGTTTGCCTGCAGTGTCCAAGGGCATAGCTCAGTACCCTGGTTTACTCGGAGCAATATAGGCAGAGTGGTCCTTACCCCATAGGCCCTATGCTGTGTTTGTGCAGTGTCCATACATGCCCTTCACCTTTTTAAAATCTTAAATACAGTGCCCCGGACCAAATTCTGCCTTCCTGTAGACCTGATGGAGGACCTGCCCACCAGAGGCAGAGAGCAGAGCCTGGCCACGCAGCCTGTCCCGCGAGGCTGGCGATCGCCCCAATCGCTATGCATCCTTGTCACATCCCCAGTAACGTTTTTGGTCCTTGGCTTCACACGGAGCCAGGCCACCATGCTAAAGGTGGCCCGGATGGGCACGTGCGGCTCTAAGACCTGTCCTCCACTTGAAATACAATAAAACTACAGAGGGGTAAATTGCACAGAGGCGTTGAGTTAGTGACCCATCACGGCCAAGGTCGATGTCCCTCTCAGTGGGGTTCGCAGAGCGCTGGTACCGATTCAAGTAACGTAATCCCTGGGGCTCACTCTGACCTACCCGGAGCATCCACACTTTGTTATGGTTTGGAAAACCTTGGTCAGAAAGTGTTTTCTCGTTGCTATTTTTGTGTGTTTCTGAAGAACAGCTCTCTCCCATGAATGTCAGGGTGGAGGTTACCTACAGGAGCAGTAAAGCTTCCCGACTGCTACAGCTAGTATTAATTAAGCCTTGAAAGGAGGATCCTGCTGAGCTGTGGGCTGAGGAGCAGCAGTGTCTTGAGGGTGATGCAGGCAGAGGGCTGAGAGAAGAGGGGGGTCTGGCAGTTCAGGGGCTGCCCCAGGACAGAGGGATGCAGGCAGGCGCAGGCACCGTGTCGGTGCTCCACCTGGAGCTCTGCAGGTGTTGGGCACAAGCTGGGATCCTGCTCCCCACCTGAACCACTTCTGGTGCCAGCCTGGAGATGCTGGCAGCCCTGATGGGGAAGACAGACCCCTGGAGAAGGACCGGGAAGTCAACAGCAGCGGTCACGTCCGTGCCGTGGGCCCAGGGCACTGGGTAAGGTGTTTGCCTGTGTTGCAGTCATGTGTAGTCTCAGTTCTACCTTCAGTTGTAAACCTTGGAGGTTTTAACATAAACCATGGAAGGATGTTCCTCCCATCATGCTCTTACTTCTGCTTGTCTGTGGGGTCTCTGTGGTCACTGCAAAGTCCACCCATGCCACTGGTGGCACTGGATCAGTCCTTCTGGGCTCTCACTGGCCAAGCACCTGGGTGCCAGCTCCCCTCTGCTCCCGGCGATGTCGCCGACTGAGGCTCGGAGACCCAACCCAGCACCACCAGCATGGATGCACTGGTCAGGCCTGGCCTCTTTGGGGTGAGGCTCTGTCCCCCAGTGACCGAGGAAAAGGACTGATTCAAATATAGCTGCGGGCTGGGCTGCCCACGGCATATTTCCTGAGCAAGGTAATTTATTTGGAAGAGTCGGTCCTGGCAGAGATCTTCGCACACATTTTTCTGTTCCCCTTGGTCCTCCTTGCACATAACTCAGCTGTCACAGTGGCTCTCCCTTCCCCAACCCCACATCCCCTGGACGGGCTCGCGAGGCACATCCCTCTCCTGCAATGGCTGCCAAAAGTCCTTTTTATTTTCAAACCCCAGGACACAAAAGCCCTACCGTTATCATCTGCCTGCAGTCCCAGCAGCTCTGCACATCCTTACTAAGTGACCACTGATCATCAAATGAACCTGACAGGCGCAAAATGCAGGAGAGGATGCGGCCGCTCGCATGCCCACAGCTGGTCCCGGCTCCCTGCGGCTGCAAAACGTGGGGGGCTTCTCCCTACGGGCTGGGGAGAGGGGCTGTCGGGAGCCCAGAGGAATGGTGAGCTTGTGCCTTCCCGCTGCAAGGTGGGGGCCGGCGGCTGCAAGGACTGAGTTCACCCCAGCCCTGCCAGATTTTCTACTGACAGACAAAAATAGTAATTCTTTAAAGGGGGTTAATGGGATGGCAAAATGGATTATGGGCCATGCAATTTTATTTTCCTCTTTGGAGACATTATTTAAATAATCCTGTTACTTATTTATTTTTAATCTCTGTAGCCCACACCCTGAGGGAGGATGTCTTCAGAGCAGGAGGACCACCAGCCTTTGGTTAGCTGGGTGCGAGGAGATGCCCATGGGAAATCAGTTTGGATGGCAGCCTGACCCCCAAATCAGGGCTGCTTCTAAGGAGGATTTGGGGAGAGGGGCCATCACGCAGGGATATTGGTGCAGCTCCCTGTCCAGAGCAAAAAACGCTCCAATTTGGCTGTAAATGCCCGGGCGTTCGGAAATGTTTGGGCTTGGTGTTTTGAGCTCGTGTTTTGGTCAGGACTAGCTCCCAGCTGGTTTCTCCAGCCACCAGACCCACCACAGAGTCTCCCAATGGAAAGGCCACATTGCATTTTGGAAAAGAGTGTGCAAAGCCGAGCACACGCAAAGAGGGAATCACGATGGGAGACGTTGTGGCGATCCAAGTGATGGGAGTGTCCTCGTAGGCAGGAATCACACGTGTGCTGAGGCAATGGGAGAAAATGCGGTCGCTGGTGCTCATTTTGGGGCCAGGAGCCTGCTTTCTGGAATGTACTAGAGCTGGGCCTGCAGCAAAATTACAATTTGGCAGGGATGCTCAGGAGTCCCTGCTGGGGTAGACTTCACCCTGAGACAGGCATCAGCTGATACCTAAATTAACTTATTTTCCCCCAGCTTTCAGGAAAGGTCTTATGCTGGACTCTGTAATTGCACTAAGGTTCAGTACAGCTCCTGTCTCGACCAAATTTCTTCAGGCATCACTAATTATATTGAATTTACTGGGATGACAAGTGTCTTTCTCGTCTCGCCCACAGCTGTTGCGACTGCTGCTTGGGCTCCAGTGCTGCCTGTTCAGTCCTTGGGGTCTGCCCGTGACAGGCTCAGCCTTGTGCAGGGACCTGCCACGGGACCCCCAGAACCCCCTGAGGCTGCCCGGGTTCTGGGGCACTGCCTGGCTGCCTCTCCCAGTGTGAGAACCTGGGGGCAGACCAGGGATCAGCCCAGACTGGTTGTTATTTCTGCAAATAACTCAGGTGGCCATGGACTGGTCTGTAGGTCCCTCGTCGTCCTCCTGTCCGTGCCTGGTGGGGAGAGTTAATAATAGATGTTGGATGCTGCAGGAAGATGCAGAATTTAAATGAATTCCTCTTCCTTCTCAGTAATAAAAACGTTTCTCCCCTAAGAGTCCCGTGATTAATTGATCCGGCAATTGACAAATCAAGGATGGGAACGCATAAAATCCAATAGAAACAGATGAAAATAGCATTATGTACCATCTGATGCAGTCAGCGATGTCACACAACAAAATGACTGCAGAAAAATAGGGCCTTGAGCTGGAGGAGCCTTCATTAAGATGTGGCAAGGGTATTATTAAGTAAAAGAACATTGATTTTGTTTGAAAGATTTGGCCATCCATATTAAATATAATCTCAGTAATGTAATTTCGGTAGTTGCTTTAAATGTCAGCCTCACTTGGCTACATCTGCTTGCTGGGGTTGCTGTTCTGAAATGAAAATGAAAACTTCATTCTCCATCACCCATTGTACTCCATTAGCAGCTTGATAGGCTTTGCCCATACAGGGAAAAATTAGCATATGGGTTTCCTATAGGGAGTATGCGTACGCCAGAAAGGCCTGTGTATAAAAAACATATGTGACGGTAACGAAATGAGTAATTTACAAAGGCAGAAGCAGCCAACACACAGGCTATTTCAAAGCCAGAAATCACCTTAAAACCTGGGCTTTCATGTGAGGCTTGAACACTGGTCCAAATTCTCTGCTGCTACCAACGCGTGTAGCTCTGCTGACTTCAGCTCAATGTCCTCAGAAGTTGAAGCCCCTATCCCAAGTCTGATCTGACATATTCTGCTAAAGAATTTTTTTTTCTGGGTCCCAAATGTCCATATCCAGCGACAGCAATGCCTGCACAGAGCTGCCATGGGTGCGTGTCGGTTGCTGGAGAGAGGTGGCAGCCAGCGATGACCCATAGCTCGTCAGAGAAGTGGATGCTTCAAGACTGGGGAAAAGCACTGCTGAACTCACAACCTTACAGCACAGTCGATGTGAGGGTCCTCACCCAGGTGGGTGTGCCCACAGCAAAACAGTGCACGACACAACTGCTCCCGACTGGGAACGTGGGCACGGTCCCAAAGAGGCATGAACCTCACGTGCCCCCAAACCTCAGGGGAGTTGGGGATAGCATCCCCTGGGGCACAGTGTGAGAAGGAGGAGAGGAGGAGGATCTCTGTTGGAGACAGAGACCAAAGCCCCAGTAGTATGTAGTATGGGTGCTCTTTGCTGCCTGCCGGGGAGAGCTGCAGTCAGAAATCCAGCACAGCAAATGCAAGAGGTGCTCTCATCATCCGAGACAGATAAAGACTTCCACCAAATCCTTGCCTGTGTCCATCTGAGCCTGAGGCACCTGCTCTGCTCCCACAGGAGATCTCCAGCCCTATGATCTCCCCACCAAGAGCAGCAGCCTGCGGACGGCGATGAAAACGAGGAGCACCACTGGACAGGAGGGATGGTGGGCTCAAAAGCAGCTGGGAAAACATCGGCAGGACCAGGGGAAGATTTATAATCACATGGAGAGTTTCAACGCTTATTCCTGCATGCCCTGGGTGCAGCGGTGGCTGAGCACATCGATTGCATAGCTCTGCTAAAGGAGCACAACAAAAGCCATCAAAACAATTTCCTTGCGAATCAGAAGTGTCCAGACACAGCTGAAGGCACTGAGCCACTTGACTGTAATGGAGTCAATTTTCTCCTTCAAAGTGCAGCATATAAACCTTTTTATAGCCGTGCGCCAGCAGAGCTATTTTTTCCCCCCGCCAGCTGTTGAAAGCCATTTCTGTGGCTCCCTCTCCGAGCCTTTGCCCGCTATCCTGCAGCTGCCACGCGAGGCCTGAAAAGCACAGATTTCATTGCCTGCTTGAGCACTTGGGAGCTGAATGACAAAGAAATAGAAAGCTACTGCTCTGCTCTGACATTGCTTTGGGGCCGGGAAGGAGTCCTGTACAGGTGGGGGCTGGCCAGGAGATGGGGAAGGGGGAGCAGCGGGAGCAGCCGTGTGTGGCAAGGCTCGCCCCGTGTCCCTCTGACGTGAGGTCTGCTCCATGCGTCGCTTGCAGTGAGGGGGCCACAGCAGGAAGGAGCTGGCTCTTTGCCCGGTGAGCAAAAAAGCAGGGGAGCGCCTTGCCCCAGGACGCTGAGGACACCAAATGCCTCATAGAGGTCCAAGGGAAGAGTGGCACATTGGCAGAAGAAAGTGCTTTGGAGAGGTAGTTAATGCACAGGAGTCATCTGTGGCGCTGAGCTCCTCAGTGACACGTTTCTGGAGATGGGTAGGGTTTGTGAGCAAGAATCCTCATGTTTTTGCCCTAATTTTATTCTCCTCCTAATAGCCCCTTTCAGGCAACAGGCTGCACAGACCTTTGGTCTGACCAGCTTCTACCCGGCCTGATGTGGAAACCTAATGATCCTTCCTTAGGTCCAGTGACTATTTTTCCATCTCTGTCGTGACTGTGAAACCAGAAATGACATAAAACAGCCTACAGAAATGACATAAAACAGACATAAGATCATCCTACAGGCCTTTGCATGGCTCTAACGTAACCATGACCTGAGTGCTAAGCCTGAACCAAGAGGGGCTTTTCCCCACATCTTCCCTCGCAGTAACTGCGGAGCGGAAGCAGCGTTACCTTTCCTACGGAAAAGGGTAGGGGTACCACAGCTGCGGCTCCACGGAGTAAGTGCCCCTGGATCACACGCAGGGCTTGACATTCGGGGCATGGATGAGGCAAAAACACCAGCCTGCCCTTGCGATCGATCCCAGGGGGTGTTCGATGGAAATACAAACACAGCCTCCCTCCGGAAAAAAAAGGAAGAAGAAGAAAATGGAAAGAAAATAGATTTGTGTTGGTTGAGAGAGTCTGGTAGTTTTGAAAAGCTGCAGAGCACAAAGGGGAAAATACACGTGGAAAGCAAAATATAGAAGCAAGATACAGAAGCTTTTGTGTGCCAGCAATTTTTCTTTCCTTCACTGAGAAAGGAGCTGCATGAATGTGAGTTGTTAGGATTTGCTCTTTCAAATGGCTGAGTCAAATACCAGCTAAATTACAAAGAGCCATACGGAGACATGAAGGACACGTAATGACAATATTTTGTCATTCCTCCCTCAGACTAGATGGATGTGGAAACCAGGAAGAAGAAAAAAATATTGCATTAGGATTCAGATAGGATTTTGATAGCAGTTATTAAATGAAATTTAAAGGTTATTTTTAAACCCAAGCCCTGGGTACTGCTCCAAGCATGAGCAGACTGGCAAATGATCTGAATTTTTCCATTTTCTTAATATTGTTCCTATGGATGTGTTTACCACATAGGCAGGCGTTGCAACCTTAAATTAAAACAAAGTGAAAGGCAGAAGAGCAAGCATTTTGCTGGGTACGTAGGCAAAATACGTACCAACAGAGGAACAGCTGGAATTGATATTTCGTTGCCTGCACACCTGGCTCTGGGATAGGAAGAGCCATGAGCAGGACCAAGATTCGGACTATCCCATGCACTGGTTCAGCTCTCAGCGCTTCAGCTCTTCAACCCTGAATACAACCCTGGAGCAGATACTGAATATTCAGAGGAGGAAATGTGCCTGCTGTTGTCCAAACTTGGCCCAAAAGCCTCTGTAATGATTCCTGTTAACTCTGTCCCAGGGGCAGGGAGCAGGCCTGGAGGCAGCCGGAGTGGGCAGGCAGGAGGCTGGCAGGGTTTCTGGAGAAACCCAGGCAGACTTCACACCTGACTTTATAGGAAGCTCCTGCATGTCTGGTTTCTGGTTATTGTTCTTGCAGAGTTTAGGTAGGATTCAGCAATGCCTGACCTTGTCCTAGACCTTGTCCTGTCTCACTGAGGAGCTGTGGTTTTCACCCGAGAAGAGGGAAGAAAAGCGTTTTTTGTTGCTTAAACCAGAAAAGTCAGCCTTGAGATCAATCCACCAACCCTAGTGGGGTGATGGATCCATCCATCCATCCAAGAGAAGAACCATCAGACCATGCCAACCCAGCCGCCGCAGCCGCAGGGCTGACCTCCTTGCTCGCATCCCAGCCTGCAAGCATCCTTCCCGTAGTGTTCAACACCAGCTGCCCCTTCTTCTGCCACATTGGGCTGCAACCTTACTTTTGATCAGCTCCTCAGAGTCACTTGTTTCAGGTCCTCCCCTCCAGCTGTGTCTTCATCTAGGACTTCTCCCTCTCCCCCATTATTTTTTATCTGGCAGGGCTGGTCCAATATCAGCTGTGAATAACTCATCTGATGACTTGAGATCATTTGCTGTTTCATCTGCATCGTGGTCACAAACCAGTTGTGATCCCTCCCACGTGTTTAGGGCCAGAACTAGCTATCGCACCTGCCTGGCAAGATTTTCTCTTACCATAATTTGCAGTGTTTGTCCTTCTTGGGGGATTGACAACTGATGCTGGGTTTTGCAAAGGAGCAGTAGTTCACATGGCAAAAGGTGGGTGTGGAGGAGGATAGTAAAGGTGGTAGCTGGCCATAGCGGTTATTTTCCGTAGGGGTCAGGGATTGTGTTCACTAGCATCCCTCTGCGAGTGCTGCAATATGGTTGTTGGTTTTGGGTTTTGCTGACCACTGGGCTCAACATTGAGGCCTGGTTAGCAACATGCCCCCTTTCCAGTCAAAGCCTTTTCTTCTCTTCCCATCTCTGAAGAGCTCAGCACTGCAAGATCTAGGCCAAGCTAAGGTTACCTACACAAGCTCCAGCTTGCTCATCCTTCCTGGGTTAATGTGGCATTATGTGGCATTCCAGTTGGCTCAGGTACTGGCCTTTAATACTCTCATCTTATTATTTTTGGTGCTGCTCATCATGAGCATCAGAACGTGGTAGCAATCATACTACTGCTGTGAGAGCTTGTGAAGCAGCGTGTCTTGCCAGCACACGAGCAGCTCCCCCTCTTCCCAGCCCATGGATTTACTCTCCCTTGCAAGTTTCCCCCGGCTGCTGCCATTCCCCGGCAGCAGCGAGGGGAGGAGGATGCTGCCACCTTACGCAGAATGCGTTGCCCATCTGTATGCTGTCCACGGCTGTGGTCATAGACATCGGACGTGGGATCATTCGAGAAACACCAGGGGAAAACGCTGACCCGCGAAGTGTTAAGAGGAAAAGGTTAAAGGCCTCCCGGCAGCCCTGCGTGCTTCGCCCGAGCGAGAGGCTGTGATAGCAGCACCCCCCTGTCCACGGCGCAGTGATGCTCTTGTTCGATCCCACATTTTTCTGTTCTGGCATGTGCGCACCGATGACTTGCTGCACTCCTTTGAGCTGTGCGCTGAATGATGATGAAGTGACATCGTCATGGCAACACGTGTGGATTTCCTGGTTGCATAGCAACCCGATGCAGGCTGATGTAAGTTGTGTGCTTGTTTCCTCCACTGGCTGCGCTCCTTTGCTGTGTTTGTGAGATTTGGGGTTGTTTTAGTTGGGTTTTTTCCCGTCTGTTGGACGTGCTGTGACATCAGAATGATGAGAATGTTGTTTTGTGTGTGCACAGAGGGGAAGAGACAGAGATTATCTCCTCTGAGAGCACCCATCCCAGGCGCTGTCTTGCTTAGGGGCACTAATATATACAGCTCATTTTTAGAGGCTTGATAGTACTTAATCTTGTATTTATTGTAAGTAATTTGTGTAATATACACTCGAGGAGACAAGAAGATGCCTTTAAGTGATTTTGTCTCAAGCTATCCCTCTTGATTTTTGCGTTAGTCTGGTCAAAGGTACAATATTCTTGTGCATGGGGCAGCTGTAAACAGGTCTGATTTTTTCGCAGCGTCACAGCTCAGTGCTGTAGGGAATACCTGCAGAGCTGGCTGACCCATTAGCTGTTTCATGGGTCATCTGCAGTACAGCAGGACTAAATCCTTGTTCACAATCACATTGAATCTTTGTACCCAACATGAAATGGTAAAAGTCTGCAATGTCCTTCTTGCTTAAGGGTGTGTTTCTTTATATTGAAGCAGAAGAAGGTCTTTACAGTGACGGTTGTGGCTTCAGTCTTTACTGATGGCCAAATGGTCAGGATCTACAGATGTCAGAGCACGTGTCTGCTAAACGTGTCTCAGTTCACTGGCAGCGAGGACCGAGGTAAGATGCTAGAGGTAGCTCATAAGAAGCTCACATTGCCTCAGTCTTCTCCTTGGAAGATCTGGCCCTCAGGCTCAGGAAGAAACTTAGCACTTTAATAGCTAGTGACCTTAATGGAAGACATTAATTCAATTAGCACAAAATGCTCGGTCTTTCGGACAGCTGTGTTCAGCCTGCTCTGCTGCAGGATGCGTGGAGACCGCTCCTGTAAGCCACAGAGCATGGAGCAGCCACGTCAACACACGTGCTTTGAGGAGGGTGGCCTAGGGCCCTACTCCAGAGAGCACGTGTGCAAATTAGGCAGAACAGGTCCCGCGTAGGAGAAGTAAAGCTCTTCAGATTCCTTCATGAGCTTGTCCCAGTAAGGGTGAGAAAGACAATCCCAGACTGACCTGGGGAGCTTTGTCTCTGGCCTCTCTTCTAAGGTCATGATGGGCCTTCAATCATCTGGACCCCTGTGGTGTACATCAGCTGGAATATTGTTTGGGAATAAAAAACAACAATTCAAAGCAGGGGATGCTGAATTAGAGCTGGGGAATTAAAATCATTCAGCAAGTCCTTCCAAATCTACTGGACTATCCATTTCCCCCTGCTTGGCCCTTTGCTTGTCCCATGTAGATCAATGGAAGATGGTGAAACACTTCTGGTGACGGTATGTATGGCCCGAGGAGAGAAGCGACAGGCTACGAGACAGCCTGGAAGAGGGAAAAGACAGCAAGCCCTTAATGGACCAGAAACTGCATTACCAAGGTAGCACAGAGGGACAGGGCATCCCTGGGGGAGGCCAGGACCACCTCAGGTCAGTCAGTTGCCCTTGGTCAGAGAAGGATGGAGCTGGAGATAAGGGCCTCCTGCATAGAGGCTTGTGCCTGTATCTTTTTGCGCTATATGGCATGGGAAGACTGGGCACTCGGAGAATTATGCATCCATCCGTGCCATCATTCATGAGCAGACGTTGCCCTAAGTAGTTTGGGAGAGGTGGAGGGACTGTACATTTGTGCAGTATAAAGGGCAAAAAGTCCCCTTACTCAGCCAGGAAATCCATGCATGTCCCAATAACTCCAAAATCTAAGAAGTGCTGATCATAATAAATAAATTTTAA
>NW_009210458.1:0-377 GCF_000690835.1 Fulmarus glacialis
GCCCCGCTCCCCACTGCATCCCCAGGGGTGAGCTCGGACCCCCCAGCCCCGAGGATGAAGCTGTGCCCGGGATCTGCCCCTTCCTGGAGCAGCCGACGTCTCCTGCAGGCTGGTGAAGACCCACCCCATGGAAAGCATCACCGCCGGCGCCTCTCCCCGCCCCGTCCCCGCCGGCGGGGGCAGTGCAGGACCTGCTCCAGCTCGTACTTCTCGCAGAACTTGCTGGTGAAGGGCAGGCAGGTGAGATACTCCACCCAGCGCCAGTTCACGGGGTAGACGTAGAGCCAGACCACCAGCGAGGCGAAAAGCCCCACGAAGACCAGCAAGGAGACGATGATCATGGCTCCCCCGCGGTACGTGTGCACCCTGGCCCACGG
>NW_009210458.1:523-1028 GCF_000690835.1 Fulmarus glacialis
GCTCTAGAAAAGCCCCGCAAAGAGGCGGCCCAGCAAGCCGAACTGGGACCCAGCGGGGCCCACCTGCGGGGATGGGGGAAGTCACGGCCAGACCCTGCGTACGTCACCCCAGACATGTCCCCACGTCCCCAGGGACTGTCTCCTCCCCTTGCAAAATGCATTTCGCTCCTGCAACCCGCTGAGGGCTGCACTCCACCAGTGCAGGGCTCAGGAGGGGGCCCCAGCACAGGAGGAAGAGGAGGGAAGCATGCCGGCACCGTTTTGGCAAAGCCTTTGGTGACTCAGCAGTCGGGCAGCATCACCCCCTCCCAGGCCACAGCCCCCCCGGCCCGAGGCAGCCCCGGGGGGATTAGGGCGCCCGGTGTGATCTCATTTAAAGCCCGGCAGGGCTTCACTGCCAGCAGATTAGCCATCTGCCCGCCCGGGGACCCGCATGCACACCGACACGTGGCGACACGTGACCCATGCGACATGTGCGAACCCACACATGGGGCAGAGACACCCC
>NW_009210459.1:0-397 GCF_000690835.1 Fulmarus glacialis
ATGCTGGCCCCGATGCCCCGAAGAGACAGGCAGCAGAAGCCTGCCCCCTCCTTTGTCCTCCTGCCCATCCCGGCAGCCAGCAGGGAGCCAGGGCAGGGGGTACTGGCCTCGAGGGTCCCCAGCAAGAGCCCCCTGTAAAAGAGCTCCAGGCGCAGCCAGGGACAAGGCACAGACACTCGCAGGGCCCAGGACCCTGGGACGATCCTTGCAGCAGCTCCAAAGCAAACATCCTGGCCCCAGCCCTGGGGGGAGCAGGAGAGGGAGGGGGCTCTCTGCCTTCCCCAGGGGAAGAGCAGCCCCTGCCTGGCACCAGCACTGCGGCCAGGACGCGGCTGGCTGCGGCACGAGGCCGGCTAGAAGTGCTTGTCCTCCAGCAGCGAGCTCACCACCAGCTCCT
>NW_009210460.1:0-17342 GCF_000690835.1 Fulmarus glacialis
TGTTCGTACACCGTCTGGTGTGGAAAGAGGGCGGCGGAGCAACCGGCAGTTTTCCGTGGCTGATGACAGGTCGTGGGGCTCGGCCCGGCAACCGCCGGCGCTGCGACTCCTCTTCCCCTCCCCACGCGCGGAACTCCTTGAGAAGGAGCAGGAGGGGCTTGGGTAGAGTTGAGGATCCTTCCTCCTTCGTTATGTCAATTTTAAGTCATTTGCACTGGAAAAGATGAGACTAGGGCTGAGAGACACCCCCCCTCCCCTTTTTTTTTCTTAATTCCTTAAAAGAAAACGAGATGCATACCTATGCTCGTAGTCGTATTATTTTATTCTCTTATAATTACCACTGTATAAGTTCTTACTGTGTGTGTTTTAAACTAGTGATTTTACTGTATCAGAACTATTTTCTTTAGCAGAATCCTGCACGCAAAATATTTATAACACCTTTCATCCTAGCACATCCTATAGCACTTAGACAATAAACTGAGTACACATCAGCGCTGTAATGCTGTTAAGTCCAGCACTTGCGGCTGTGTAGGAAATGAATAGCCAGTATTCTACCCGTCAGAGTATAAAGCTGGAGAAAATGTAGTAGAAAATTTTCTATGCAGAAAATGTTCTGTATAAGTAGGACTTGAGGGGCATCTGGTGTGATCAGCCCATTCCAGTGCATGAAACACGAGCTGGTCTGCTCAGGTTTCTAGCAATTAGAATTGCATTTACTAGTTTACAGTAGCGACATAGCAAGCATCTGATCTGTGTCATTCTTCCCTGAAAAGGAGAACTGATGGTTGTATATCTATAAAAAATACCATGTAAAATCACAAAAGGTTCTTTCGTGTGTACAAATGTAGAGGTGGTGCTTAATTTATGGCAACTTACCTACGTTGATAAAAAAAAAAAAGGATGAATGTTTTCAAATTAAATCAATGAGGTAGAGAAAGGAAGTTTTATGCAGTTGATCCCCAAAATAATGTCTTTTCCCCAATCAGATTTTTAAAATTTTGTGTAATTTTCTTTAAAAACTAAGTGTCATTATAAAAGTAATCGATCAAATAAGTTTTTGTGCCTCACGCAAAGGGATACACAGATTCTTCTGTGAAAATATGGACCTTTAGCATTGTTTCATGTTGAACCATTCAACATTTAGAATGGTTTAATTTTAAATTGTTATTTCTTATTATTATAATTTGGTGAAATTTGGCCTGGTCAGGACTCTACATTACATTGTCCTGTTTTTCTCTTCCATATCTTTAATTCGTGTCTTGATATTTTTGTTTTATTGCAGGAGACACCAACAAATGGAACACAAATTAACTTAAGCCTACACGAGGCTGGTGACACCTGAAAGAGGGTAGGGAATACTGATACGTAAAGATGTGTTCAAAACTAACTTAATGGTGATAATAATGGTAGTAGTTGAGGACACTTAGGTATGATGTGAAAGGACATACTTATCTGGATTCCAAAAATGAACTAATGCTTGTAAATAACTTTGAAAATACAGGAGAATGTGTTTAAATGTGTTCTTGAACTCAGGACTTGAGTTTTCGTAGGTCATCTAATGCTTTGTTTAGTAGCTATTAGAAAACAAAAAGATACTCTTATTGAAAATGTAGCATTATAAACTATTTCTGATAATAATCTGCAGGAATAATAATGTGACTGATTCATTGCCATCTTCCCAACTGAATCCTAAGTTCTATCTTCACAAATTCATTGCAAATTGAGACTCTCGACGTTTGTCATTTACAGTCCCAGAAAAGAGCATAACCGATGATTTGTAGTGAATATTTTTATTATTTCAATGCAAAATAATGAAATGGATTAAGACTTTTATGCAGGATAGGAAACTAAAATTTTGGGAGAACTGTGAAATACTGCTTTCTATAAGGCTTCTTTCTGTCTTTGCTAATTAGCGACATTCAATTTTCCCCACATTACAGTTGCCATAACTGACTTACCCAACTCTGGGATTTTTTGGAGCCATGCATTCACCAGAGAAACTGCTCAAATGATCAGTGAGATAAAAGTGGCTTTCAGTGAGATACACAAAGGAGTGGATGCAATCTTTGAAATGTTTTTGCTGGAAGTGTAATTGTTTTATTAAAACTTAGAGCAGTAGAGTGTTAGAACCTGTCTTTCAAAACATTTTTTTTTTTTTTTTAAGTTTCTTTCTTACAACCTATGGGGGCTGGGAGGAATAATGGAGCTACATTTTCTTTTTTTCCTTCCAGGGAAAGTGGAGAAGCTGTGCTCTGTGCTTTCTATCTGACTTGCTGGGAGTACATTTTGGAGCATGTTTGCTACTTAGCAGGGAACTGAAATTCAGGTACGATCCATTTTAAAAAAAAAAAAAAAAAAAAAAAAAAGAAAGGCAAGTTGATTTTGATTATTATGTCATTTTTTCCAATTTGATACTGTCCTTATGTTACTGTTGCTGAAAATGGTTTCCCCAGTAATATGTATTTGGTGATCTTTAATGAGTTAAAAATTCTAAAATTTTCAATTTGTGCATTGAGTCATGCTGTATGATAAAAGTAATCCTTCACTTAAAAAAAAAAACAAACCAAAACCCAAACTTGTTTTTATGAATGCATTCAAATTCAATGACACTTTTGTTTTGAAAATATTTTTCCTTCTAGGCACAAGAGGTTGTAAACGTAAAGAGTGAATATGGGTGAAAAGAAGCCAGAACCTTTGGACTTTGTAAAAGATTTTCAGGAATATCTTACACAGCAGACTCACCATGTAAATATGATTTCTGGATCAGTTAGTGGAGACAAGGAAGCAGAGACTCTTCAGGGAGGTAAGCTAATTTCAGTGCTGTCAAATTTTATTTTTTTGAGAATGACTGCACTGTTTACATTCCAGATAATTATGCAGACTACTATGACTGTATGGAAGCATTTCTGATAGTCATCTTCACATCACAAAAGATGTGTACATACCTTTGTTTTAATCAGGTTTTGTTCTTATAGTTCTGTATGTTTAAAGACGGAAGGCATACAAAAGCAAAAGATATTTGGCATATTCTCACAGCGTGATAGATAGTATCCCACTGATTCTTGACTGAAATCTCTGTTGCATTATTCACAGCTGGGACAGAAGGTGATCAGAATGGTTTGGATCATCCTTCTGTTGAAGTTTCACTGGATGAAAACTCAGGAATGTTAGTGGATGGGTTTGAAAGGACATTTGATGGAAAGTTAAAGTGTCGATACTGCAACTATGCCAGCAAAGGAACAGCACGGCTCATAGAGCATATCAGAATTCATACAGGTATGAAATATTCTGCAGAGCTTTGCTGTGAGGCATTGTGTTATTAACTCAATGTTATCGTTTGCATGTGAAGAGTTAGCATCTTCAAGCAGTGTGATAGTTCTTAGAGTTACTCAACAATTAGAACTGTTTTTTGTTTTTTTAATAGACTCTTTTTTTTAACGGTGTGCCATTTACCTATTTAAATTATGCAAATTCCTACTTACATTTATTATTGCAGACTACTGAATTTGAAGTAACTATATATGGGAGTAAAGTTTAGCATGAAGGCATCAGTGTAAATTGAAGGGCCCCAAATGTAACTTTTAGTTTTTCCTTGCTAATCAGAAAAGTGATGCCACATGGAGATTTGTAGGGGCTTTTCTTCATCTGTTATTTGGCTGTGAAAATATTCCTGTTTTTTACAACATTTTGGATGTGGAAGTACAAAACATAGTAATAAGAATAAAGTTTTCTTATTGGTAGAATATTCAAACGTGAGGGCATATCATCAAACAAGTGGTAATAACAGTAATGAAAGGAAAAAATACTTACTGTGGCTTGCTTAAGAGCATTTGCCACTGTTGGGTTTATAAAACTGAAAAGCAAAACTCGCAATAAAGGTTAGAATATCCTAAACTGTTCATGAAGTCAGCTCTGACTTCTTGGCAAATGAGAGAAAACAAACAAAAGGTCCTTGTAAAGTCTGACTTTGGTGCCTGCCGAGTATGTTACACTGTTACAGAAGACTTTAAGGCTGTTAACTAGAGTAATAAGAAAAAAAAAAATGTATTCTGCAAAAAATGGAAGTTTTTACAGGTTTCCAGTTTGGTATGGACTGTCCCAAAACTTTTAAGTGTATCATTTTGGTGGTCTTGGGTGGGTGGCATTCAGGGACTCACTTTGAAGGAAACACACTGTTGTAGCTTGGATGTAATTGTAGCTCTCTTTAGGTACAGTTATTGTTAGTCAGATTTTCACCTTGCTGTGAACCGTGGCTTCTACGCAGTAACTCCCCGGATGTATTTTGGGGAAGTCAGTGCTCCTTGCACTGGCCCTGCAGTGTTGGCTAGTGGCGTAATGGGACAGAAAATGGCAACCAACTAGAAATCAAAGAGTTCTGAGGTTCATACTGTGAAGATCTTGTAAATTCTGCTCTTGTGCTACCATGAGCTACCTCTGTGTGTAGCTGTTGCCGTTTTCAGATTCCCAGTGGAAACTCTGTGCAGTTCCAATAGTGGATAAAATACTGTGGCCTGCATTTGACACAGTGTTAATGCCATGGCTTGCTGCAGGTCTGCAAAGCAGCAATGTGTTTTGGAGCATTTTTTTGTCTAGTTTTTCATAAAGCAGTTACAGCTTCACCTACCATTTGCCTCATATGGTATGTGGACAACGAGAGATGTTTTTCTTTTAACAGCCTTACTCTTATTTCTGACCTTGTGAAATGAGGGTTATGTAGTGGGAGAAACTGTACTGCAGACTTACGCAGTTCACTGTAGCACTTTAGGATGACTTTTAAATGGTACTTAAAGATGTAGAAGTAACATAAACTTTAAAATGTCATGTCTTTTCAGTAGCATATAGCTATTGCCATCTAAAAACTTGCATGCCAAAGCCCACAGTTACTACTGGCCAGTTGTCAGCATGGGCAGATGGGCTGCTAGAGCTGTGACGGTAAACATAAACTGCTACTGGAAGAAGTTGGTATTATGTGTTTGCTGATTCTTGAGATATTTTTGATGGCTTTGGTGTGCATGGGGTTCCTCAAACAGAATGAGTGAAATAATGTCTTGTAACTTAATATCAAACGTCATAAATTTTAGACACACTAGAGAGCAAAAAATCAAATCTTCCTTCTTTAAGTATCAAAATGTGGGTATTGGTATAGTGTCAGCCTTCCTCCTCTTGCTCTAGGAACTTGCCTACCTTTTGTGTACTCTCAGATCTTAGGTTAACAGTTCTTTTTTGTTTTCAGAATGCTTTTTTATCCTGCTGCTACTTTGGGGAGTAGAGGTCACTAAGTGGCTAGAGGTAATAGAACAATACCAACAACAGATAATGAGCATTTCAGCACGGTTGTAGCGTAATATATACAAAAGCAAGAAAGATTCCAACCAAAAATTGGGATGCTGAGAAATGTCCTCAAAAATCTCTGATCCAATGGTCATTATTCAGAAGCAAACATTCCATGAGCTACACAAATTTGATTTTTAGGGTAAAGCATAATACTTTGGGTTTGTGTCTTGACTAACGTTTTGAGTTGTTTCTTATGGTTGTAGTATATGATATTTTTAGCTAGCATTATACCAGAAGAACAGAGCTTTACATGTGGTATGACTGTTGTTTCAGTGCTGCTGCAGGTATTCCCATTATCAGAGGGTATATGCATGATTCATTTGATCAAAGAATCTTTCACAAAGGTGCTAGGAAAAGGTAGCCACGTGGAAGGCACGTATCACTCTACTGCAAAATCATGCAGCCTTTTTGTTTCAGAAAGCTAGCTAGCGGTGAGCGAGGGATACAGGGGATGTCAGCCTACTGTGTATCAAAGAGCTTCAGCAGTTTGGACACACCTTCACACAGTGAACGCTTTATAGCCAGGTATTGTGGTTTAACCCCAGCCAGCCACTGAGCACCACGCAGCTGCTCACTCACGCCCCCCCAGGTGGGATGGGGGAGAGAATCAGAAGGGTAAAAGGGAGAAAACTCATGGGTTGAGATAAAGACAGTTTAATAGGGAAAGCAAAAGCTGCGCGCGCAAGCAAAGCAAAACAAGGAATTCATTCACTACTTCCCATCGGCAGGCAGGTGTTCAGCCGTCTCCAGGAAAGCAGGGCTCCATCACGCATAACGGTGACTTGGGAAGACAAACGCCCTCACTTGAATGTCCCCCCCTCCTTCTTCTTCGCCCAGCCTTATATGCTGAGCATGACGTCATAGGGTATGGAATAGCCCATTGGCCAGCTGGGCCAGCCGTCCCGGCCATGCTCCCTCCCAGCCCACCGAGCATCTGGAAAGGCACGGGAAGATGAAAAGTTCTTGACTGGAGGAAACATTACTTAGGCACAAATAAAACATCGGTGTGTTATCAACACTATTCTCATACTACATCCAAAACACAGCACTATACCAGTTAATAGGAAGAAAATCAACTCCATCCCAGCCAAAACCAGGACACCAGGTTACTGGTTCAGGCATGTCTGATGCCTAATGAAATACTAGTAACTCTACAATGATAACAGTTCATTTCCCTATACCAATCTGTTCAGTTTTATAATATAGACAAGAATCTCAGGCTGCCAGAGGCCTTTTTCTGTGTAGTTTCCCCTTTGCCTTTTCACAATACATTGCATATCCTTAATTTTAATACAGCACTGAGTGGTGTCCTGATGGTGACATTTTGCCATTACCTGAACGGCTCTTCAGAAAGCCCCGCTTTCTTTCTTTGTAAGAGACAGGGGACTGCAGAACGAGGAAGGGTTAGTTTGGTTTGATTTTCTTGTTTTTTTTCACTTAAGGCTAAGGAGATCTGAGACCTGAGTGTAGTTTTGCTCAGAAGCGTGGTGGGGGAGTGTGGCAAAGGGCCAAGAGATGGATTGCATGGGCTATGAAGGCTCAGAGTGACTGAATCAGCATTAAAATAGGGAATTGATAGCTGATTAGTAGCCTCGGAGCAATGTAAGTAAACAGATAATGCATCCTGGATAACACGCAAGTGCAGCAAGGTATCTGCCAAGGTAATTATGACCCAGGCATGAACATGCAGCCATTATTAAGTACTTACTGCAGAATTAACTTCATGCTGAGTCTGACAGCAGTATAATTAGTAGTTCACCAGCTGTGTTGTGTTAAGGGCATGCAACATGGGATGCAAATCTTTATCACTGTGTAACCAGTTTAGAATGAAATAAGACTGTTCAGATTGTCAAGTTCTTTGTGAATGCAGGGAGTTTGTCAGTCTTTTTACATTGTTGTTTGTACCAAATCTCCAGGTCTTTACACATATGTGTGTGTGTGTGTATATCTGAATACATATATGTGCTTATGGAGAAATCATGGTTTCAGTTGGTGCAACTAAGGTACTTAGAAGTAGCACAAAAATTGCTTTCTTTCCTCTCAAAGAGCCAGTGATGGGGGGGGGGGGGGGGGAAGGAATCTATTCAGTATCCCAGGTTGTGATTCCAAACTGTGGGATGCTCAACATGGGAAGGACTTTCTGTGTCAGTCACATGCCACCTTACGGGGCCTGTACAGTGCTTGCAGTGTAATAGTGGCCCTCGCTGCGTTCAGATCTCTGGCTTCTACAGTTGTTCCAGATGGATTTTGAAAGCCACAAAACAGATGTATTGCCTTGTATTTAAAATAGTAGAAAATGCTTCAAAAAAACCCATAAAGGCTGAAGAGAAGGAGCCCACTCACATTTTTTTGGAGTTTGTCTTGCTGTATGGCAAGAGAATCAGTTACACAACAGTCATTTAGAAATTGACCTGGCATTCTAGATAGGAAGATAAGATGATGTTTTATTTCAGCACCTGAACGTGCATCAGATCCTTTATGCATGTCTAGCATTGCAGACGTGGATCTAAAAACTCCTAAAAGATCAGTCTATGAAAGGAAAATCAAAAGTCCCAAAGTATTGTGTTGCAAATGTGTTGGCCTGTAATCATGTTTGAAATTTTTCTAACTACTTTTAAAAGAAGTTTTACTGTGAATATCTCTAAATATCATTTAATAGAAGAGCAAAGTTCTACCTATCAGAAAGGAGAATATCTGGTCCTATCATATCTGAGAGAGCACATAGCTGTCCAGGGATTAGTTGGCTTTTGTTTTCTTTAATAACTCCTTAGCCACAGGATCCTTTTTCAAAATTCAATTCTTGGGTGGATGCATGTTTACATGGGATATTTAGATAACAGTTCCAGGATGTTTAAAAGTAGGAATGTTTGGAAGATATCGAAAGGATACCCTCCCTCAATATTTAAACACAGTTATCATTAAGAATGATTACATTTTGGTGGTACAGACATTCCTGTAGCCCACTCTTCATGTGCATTATAGGTGAGGCAGAGTTTGGATCCAGTTAAGAGCACCACACAAACATCATTGCATTCAGTCCTTGGCATCATTGCTGCCATTCCGAGTCAGGTTATCTGTTATGCTAATTCTGGTCACATTTTTTTCTTATGCTTACTATCACTTGGGTGAGGCAGAGAGGTCTAAATTTACTCCACTCTTCCACCAAATACCCAGCTAAACTCAAGACTAGCAGTGACTCTGAAGCTGAATGTTTGAGTAGCAGCTCCCAGTTAGCTACTTTCTGTTCCATGAAAAGCCTTTTTCAAGCACTCTGAGATGCTATAGTATAATCTATTTTAATTTTCCAGGTGAGAAGCCGCACAGATGCCATTTGTGTCCCTTTGCATCAGCTTACGAACGTCATCTGGAAGCTCACATGCGATCGCATACTGGTGAAAAACCATACAAATGTGAATTGTGTTCCTTTCGCTGCAGTGACAGAAGCAACTTATCTCACCACCGCAGACGCAAACATAAAATGGTGCCTATCAAGGGTACAAGGTCTTCCCTAAGCAGCAAGAAAATGTGGGGGGTTTTGCAGAAGAAGACCAGCAATTTGGGGTACAGCAGAAGAGCATTAATTAATTTGAGTCCACCTTCCATGGTGGTTCAGAAACCAGACTACCTTAATGATTTCACTCATGAAATCCCAAATATCCAGACTGAAGCGTATGAGAGCATGACAAAAACAACCCAGAGCAGTGGGTTGCCGAGAGATCCACAAGACCTCATGGTAGATAATCCTTTAAACCAGCTCTCTACGTTAGCCGGACAGTTATCTAGCTTGCCACCTGAAAACCAAAATCCAGCCTCTCCTGACGTTGTTTCCTGTCAAGATGAAAAACCTTTCATGATACAGCAGCCTGCTGCACCTGCAGTAGTTTCAGCTGTGTCAGCAAATATTCCTCAAAGTTCATCTCCAACCAGCCCAGATCCTCGGCCTACACACAATCAAAGGAACTATAGTCCCGTGGCAGGTCCCAGCAGTGATCGCAGTGCCCACACCAGTACTCCCAGCATAAGTAACAGTCAACCAAGTACTCCAGCTCCAGCTCTTCCTGTTCAGGACCCTCAGCTCCTGCATCACTGCCAACACTGTGACATGTACTTTGCAGACAATATCCTTTATACTATTCACATGGGATGTCATGGATTTGAAAATCCTTTTCAGTGCAACATATGTGGGTGTAAGTGTAAAAATAAGTATGACTTTGCTTGCCATTTTGCAAGAGGCCAACATAGTCAACATTGATTGAGAACATGCTTTCATTTAGTTTTTTAACATATTACAGTATATTTTTCATACTTGCTGAAGGAAAGCTTGCACATTCCCATAAGGAATCTTCACATTAATCAATACGACAAAGGAGGCAAATTTATTTCTGTGTTGTCGTAAAACTTGCCAGGGAAATTTTGTGTAAGATGTGGTTGATATTTTATATGTAGCCTTTTAAAAAAGCCAAGAGAGTGCTATAAGAATTGGAATGCATTTACATGTTTTGGTTGCTAAATTTAAGTTGCTTGCACTTAATCCCAATAAACATTCTACATATGTAGAAGCAGAGCGTGTGTCCTGAAGCATAGGATGCAATTATCATACTATTTACTAGGCAAGACAAAATATATTAACCATAAAATATGAAAGGTTAATGCAATGACACATATTGCATTTTGGAGACGCTTTGGAGACATACTTATCCTTAAAAACTTACCTAATCCAAACTGGAAAAACAAACGGAAGCAACTTCCACATACAAATTCAATTTGATGTAAAACTTGCTTTAATCTGATGAAGGTTAATAATAACTTTTTGCTTAGTATAGCCTAAACTCTTCACGCTCAGGCTCAAACACTAATTTAACTATTATTTTTAAAACTCGTCACAAAACTAGAAGATAACAGGTTATTGTGAATGAAACTGGTAGAAAAAATGAAAGAGTTAAAAGCTTGTCATTCACTAGTTATACAAAGGAAAAATTAAACGTGACAGCTTATTTTAAACTTCACTTACCAAAATTTTACATGTCATTCTTTTTAAAAGGAGGTAATTTTTAAACAGTCATAATAAAGAGCTTGTACAACTAATATATATTCCGTGAGATTTTTAACTGCCTTAAACTAATTTGTACAGATATTTAAAATTTGCACAATTAGACTTCTGTCTTCCTGATAGAAGTTCTAATAGAAACAAACAAGAGGTTTACAAATTAAAAATAATTTGTTCAGTTTTATCTCGGGCCAAGCTACAACTGGTAGGTTGCCTGCATGTGTTTGAAAGTTGTATAATCTGCTTTATTGTAAACTTCAGCTAACTTGGAAGTTAGTTTGTCTTGTTCCCTCCCCCAAATCTGTTGTCCTTTTGGTGTGCTGGCAGTAAGGGGAAGGGCTTCTGGGTTTTCTGAACTGTTCATGTGGTAGGCAAAGGAATACTGGCTGACAACGTTTGAAGTCATTGTAATTAATATTGTAGGTGGCAAATGGTGACTGAAGATGTACATGAAGTCCATTGCACATGTTTTTTTTTTTTTATACTGTACATCTTACTTTAGAAGCACCTAGCCTAACGGACAGGCACTTTAATATAAACCTAAATAAAACATCCTAGCAAAACGAATAAAAGCTCTTAATATGCTACACAGGAATCTGTAATGTTTCAAAAAAGTGAAGAACTGTTACTTTTCACATATTTAGACATGCACTTTTACCTTAGTTTGTCTTACTTGAGACAAATCAAAGCTTCCCTTATATATTCCCCTTTTACTATCAGCAAAACATGGCAGCAAATGTTTTGTTAAAAGCAGGAAGATTACATTAATGTTTGGCAGGTGAGAGGTTGGAATCTGAATAGCAAATGTTTGGCTTATTCAAATTTATATTGTTACGGGAGCTAAAGCTTTCTGAAGCCAATGGAAAAACTTACAATGATTTCAGTGTAAGATCAACACAGGAAAAACCACCCTTCTGAGAATTTTAGAAGTAATTTTGGCTTTAATGAGTTAGACATTTGGGAGCCGAATATGTTTCTCTCTACCTAACTTACCTACTGTTGAATTTTCCATGCTTAAGTAACCAGTTGAAGGAACTGGATTCTTGGCTGCACGTAGTCGTGTAGTAATACGCCATTGAAGTATTTCCGATGTAGTGAAGACAAATGATAACAGACTATCACTCCTAAAAATGTTTTTGGTTTCAGGCCTGGTTCAAAATCCATTTCAGTGGACTTGTAAAACAGAATGTAATTTCCATTTTTCATAATGACACTCTTTATAATTCCAAAATATCTTTGTTGCTTTATACTTTTAAGATTTGTTTTATAAGTAGAACTGCAACTCCATATGCATAAACATACAGAGTCCTTTATTTTAAGGACTAAAAGTTGACTGAACTGGAATCCAGTTGGAAGTTACTGCTTCTGGACAGGTTTTGTAATATGACGCTTCCAGTCAAAGAGTAATGTAGAAACGATAGCTCTCTTTTGATCACCTATTGACACATTCTAAAATCTAAATTTGGCTAAAATACAATGTTAGAACTACAAATGTTACTGTTAAAGACCATTACAATTAGTAATTTGTAGAAGCCATTTTCCTTGCCTTTTGATAGGTGATACAAACTTTTATTCCGAGGCTCTAGCAACTCCAAGGAAACTTCTGAAATAGTGGTGCTCCAAGGAGCACCTTCCAATACTGAATGATGCAGATCACAGCAGCCAAGTTCTCCTTGGTTTGTAGCTCCAGCCTTTCTCCCTCTTGGTATCAGTAGGGAGGTTAACTCCAACGTGCACAGATGTTTGAGATTTCATCCTTCCATTCCATTTACGTGGTTTCTGATCCATTAGGACTTTCATTGGCAGTGCCTGTAAACATCATAGACTTTTCTTTTTGTGTAGGCTCATGATTTGGCGATTTGGAAGAATGACTTCTGAACCATGATGCCCCTGGGCGAAATTTTAGGTAGGGGAATAGTTAGGTCACTAATAGAGGTAGCTGGTAGCAAGAGGAAGCCTGCATGGTCTTACTGAAAAGAGGCCCTCATTTAGGCGGGGATCCTCTGTTGCGGGGGAACGTATGTTCTTAATAATAGAACTCAGTATGAAAAAAAATTCTAACCCCAAACCTTGCAAATTGTTGTTTAGAAGTATTTTAATACTGCTGACTTAATACCATTGTTTCTGCTTCAGAGTACCCAAGGAAAATAAAATTACCTTGAACATCTAGAAACTGCTGAACAGTGATAAAACTGTTTTTCCTTCTTTCCTTGTGCAAGCTCCTGTTTGCAGGGGGGATCCTTGGGCAGCAGCAGGCTTTGGTGTTCATCCCGTGATTCTGCAACCAGATCTGTGGGGTGGGTCCCTGCTGACGCCCTGGTCCTTCACACAGGGTCACCCTCTGGATGAGGATTCTTAATTTTTCAACGTAATACTGTGTGTTCAGTTGTGCCAAACAGTACCCTGACTATATCTATTTCCTTCTGTCTACTGAGTAGGTTTGGAAGGTGTATTTTCATATTAGCTTTTCATAATTTTGTATGTACTATTTACTATAATTTAAAGACCAGAATTAGTACTGGAAAATTGTTTTAGAGTATGATCCTGATGATTCCCATGCACAAGCAGGCCTTACTCAGAGTCGATGAGGGATACTTATCAGGAATTGTGGGATCGAGTCCTCGGTTAGGACTTTTCATACTGAGTTCTCCATGTGCTACGCTGCACTAACTTGGTTTTTTTAAAAAACCAAATCCTTATATTATAAGGTGGTGACTAGCATTTTAACTTGTATTAACAGGGAAGTTTGGGAATGAGCTGAAATTTTTCCATAGCTTGACTCTGTTAAGTTCTGTAGTTGCAAAACATTAACTTTGTGGATTTTTGTTTTTATTGTAATAGATTATTTCACAGATTTGTTGACATTTTTAACATGCACTATTTATAGTACTCTTAATACAAACTTACTATTTTGAGACTGAATATTCCAATGGACATGCAAATATTAGACTGAAGATCTTGGTAGATTATCTTGGTTAATACTTAAACCAACTGTGAAGCAGCTAATAGGGACAAATAGTTGTTTTTTCACAGATACAATGTTTAGATGAAGAGGATTTTGACATAAAATGTTGATTGGCATTTTAACATAAAACTCAGTGCTGGAAGACACGTTCCAACAGTGTTTCCTAGCAAAATGATCTGTTGCTATTTGTTTTGTTCCAGAATGTTTGGGGGGTTTGCTTGTTTGTTTTTTGTTTCTTTTTTGACGAAGGGAATGTAATTTAGAAGTCTTCACTGGCAAGTTTTCTATTAATTTTAAGCTTCTTTGAAAATTACAGCAAATGGATGTTCTGCTGCAGGAAATCTATCTCCTGCAAAAATTTCATTGAGTTTGTGTATGTGCTTCTAAGTACCTGCTTTGTTAATAATATGTATTTCAGTGTAAAGAGCATATTTTGTATGCAAAAATGAAACCTGCTAGAGTTGTAAAATAAATTTTATTGTGTAGTGAATGTTTTCAGATGACAAGGTTAATTCTGAAATAACTCTACTATATCTAGTGTAGTTCATGTTGTGAAGCTTTGCTTTTGTAAGATATGAATAAAATAACACTTTCTAATTAAGTCTCATGTTAATTCTTCTTAATTGCATATGCTTCAACAGCTGGAACCGGTTAACTGCTTATGACCAGCTATGGTCTAGATGTGGTAAGGCAAGTAAGTTTACCTTTTGGGTAAGCAAGGAACAGTGCATTTATGTTTCAGTCTGCTTAATTTGAAAATGCAGGACATTCTTTTACTCCTTTCCACTGTTAATCTTGCACATTTGGTCATCTTCCAAATTCTTTGTTTCCTCGTACTCCTATTCCCTTATCAAGAGTGCTTCTATGTCTGAAATCAGAGTTTTTATCATGGCGAGGTGGTTGTCACTGCTTATGGAACTTCTGTGTATGTTGTTATTAGCAACTTTGAAGGCAGTACCAAATGTTAAGTTCCTTTGGACATTGGAGTTAATCCTACACACGTGCGTACGTGCATGCAACTCTCAAGAGCCTTAATTTAACTGCATCTCAAATTTCTTGTTCTTTGCAAGGTTTCTGTCAGGGAAACAAGCAGAGAAGCCACGAGCTTGATCTAAAAAAGGGACTTGGGAAACTGAAGCGGGACTTGGATTAAGCTTAGGTGCTGACACCCTGACTTTGGATGCTGTAGTTCATTGTCAACCCACTTCATGCTTGAAGTGCTGAACTCCATCTCGCTTCTTGTTTTTATACCTTCCCAGGCACGTATGCTCTGGAAATGCTCAGCTACCCGCTTGACAGAGCAGAGCAGGTCACCAGCCAAGGTGCTCTTCAAAACCTCAGCTGGAGGAGGCTCTGGGAAAGCTGATCCAGCTTAAAGTTAGTCCTGCTGTAAGCTGGAAGCGGGACTAGATGAATTCTAGGTGTTCCTCTCAGGGTAACTTTTCCTATGATTCTGTGAAATTTAAAATCTAAGGATGGTTTGTTGTTGGCTTGATCTTCAAAGTCAAATACAGTGCAGTAGGCAGCATTTCTGTCCCTTAATATGGAGAGAGGAGCTACAGATGGCATGAGCCGCCAGAGAAGGAAGCTGTATCTCTCCGATGTTGTCAGCAGTGCTGCTGAAACAGTACTGCAGTTTAAACTCTTTGGACTCTTAAAAAACACCAACATTCTCTATGTCATTATTTTAAAATATATTTATTAACTACATTGGTTGCCTCCTCTTGGAATGAAGAAATTACACTTGTAGCAGGGTCAGAATATTCATTTTGTATGCAAATTTGGTTTTTCAAATCCTTTCCTTGCCGCAAGTCTTCCAAAAATTGTGCTTTGAGTTTGTTGAGTTCTTCTGCCAGGCCCTTCATCTCACTTGGGAGCACATTTTTATCTAAAAGAAAATTAAAACAACTTTTAACTTCATGCTTAAAGACAAAATTTACAGACTTTGACTCACATTCTACAAATAACCTTGACCAGAGTTCTGGAGGCGACTGCCTCAGTCACACCTGCAGGGCTGGGATTCCGTAACAATTCACCCCCAGGGAATCTCATCGGTTTAGTCCTATGTTGCCAGCTAGCACCTAGAACATGCTACATGTACCTTTTGCGTCCTTCATTGCCTGAGAGATGATGCGCCTGCATGTCTGATCGGCCTGATGGGCAGTGCTGGCTGCACAGATTGCTCGATCCGCTTCCTACCCAGGGTGACCAACAGAAAGAAAGAATACGTGCAAACACATTAAATTTGATTTAGACTCTCATTGACTTTTGAAATACTCTTTGAAAACAAGTAACACGTCAGCAGCAACTCCGTGACTGCCGCAGTGCGCGCCTGCTCCTTTGAATTCGGAGGCAGGTACGTGTGTGACATTAGGAAGTGAACATTATTTTCCCCAGTGTGATGCGAGAGCTTTCTTTTTACTACTGTAGAACATATAACAGTATTCTTAAAGGTGGTTCAGTGGTTTAACTTACTAAGGTGACAGAAGTACCCATTTCAAATAGGATTACTTTCCCGTATATGCTTTTGCAATCAAGAAACGCACTAGCTATTTCTCAGTTCGTATCATCACGGTGTTCTGAATCCAGTTCAGGAATTACTAACTCGCTCATTCACCGTCAGCTGAAGGAGCTGTGACTGTGAAGACAAGCAGCGCTACCTTTTGCTCAGCATCTTCCTCGTTCTGCTTCACTGGATTTTCCAAAGCAGTGGCCAGCAAACTAATTATCTGCTCACTAAGAAAACAAATACAAGAGTAAACCACATTAATCAAACAGTTTCACTGAAGATTTTTCTTTCATTTTGTAATGACACCTCATCACAGAAAAAAAACGAGTTTTCAGTTAAATTTATGAGACAATCAATGAAATAATCTTTATACAGCAAGTTAGATGAAAACCAATTACAACTAAAACTACAGCCAATTATTTCCAGTCTTAATGTTTCAGATAATCTACATAAATTTTTAACAACAGTTTAGAAGTGCAGTTAGGTTAACTCTGCACAGAATGATGGCTGCGAGTTCCCAACCACTGGCATGTATTGTGCGTAACTGACTGGCTTCCAAAAATCACCATACGGAACATTTTTTACATACTGTTTAGATACAGTAAAAAGCTTCTACCCACTCGTTTATGAAAACAGTACTTAGTGAAAACCCCAGCGTTAATCCAGTAGCATACTTATCCTCTGAAGTGCAATCAAAACTTTTCAGAATGAGGCTGTTCTGTTCCCAAGTGTTTTTCTTGAGATCTGGCATTTCTATTTTTCTTGCCATTAAACATATTGTCTGGTCAGGTAACGGATGACTTCTTAGACGATTTCTCTGCAAGCAGCATTCAAGTGGACACTCTAAAAATAACTGACAGAAGCTCAAGGAATCTAAAAGAACATAAACAGACAATTTTACCTTTAAACTGTTCAAGTAAAAATTTCTGAGAGCAACGTGCACGAGAAAGGTTTTACGTGAATAACTTCTACACTAGTTCTGAACCTAAGAAGAATACAAACCTAAGAAGACTACAAACCTAAGAAGAATACAAACCATTTTACCTTCAAGACTGCTCAAGTAGTAATTTCTGAGATCAATATACATAAGAAAGGCTTTAAGTGACTGCACTATTTCTACTAATACAATAGTAAAGTTAAGTTGATGCTTACTATACTGCAGGAACCTAGCAATTAAGAATAACAAATGTTCCGATGGAATGTTTAAAATAAAGGCCGTTAAAGAAAACTGAATCTTCTACACAGCTGAAAACGTTCTTACGCATAGGAACAAAGAGTAATTACATTTGCGAGCCAGCTGGTACACCTCGTATCTCATGCTCCGATAATAAAAATTGTCATCCAAGATGAGGTAGAGCGGCCTAGACGTGGCTGCCTGTGTCCAGCAAGGGCCTGCTCCGGGGTGACCTTCCGCTGCGGAGAGCAGCCCCTGCCCGTGGCAGCAGGCCAGGAAGCGCTCCCAGGCCGGCCGGGCGCCGGCGGCGGGG
>NW_009210461.1:0-330 GCF_000690835.1 Fulmarus glacialis
AGGGTGGGGGTCCCCGCACCCACCGGGCACCAGGGCTGATTTTGGTGAGCTCCTTCTCCCACCAGCACCAGGCTGTCCAAGAAGGGACCCCCAGGCTGTCCAGGACACGACTGCCCAGAGGGGACAATGCCACATGCACTCTCCCCTGTGCCTTTTCTGAGTCCCCCCGGAGCATCGCTTTCACCCACCGCCGTGTCCTTCCCCCATGGAGGGGGGGCCCAGGGGGGCCAGTTAAGGCTTTAAGCCAGAACTAAAGCGCTGCTCAGCGCTGGTCTGAACACAAGGACAGTGGCCGGACCATGGTCCCTCTCCCTCCAGCATCAGTCCTGG
>NW_009210461.1:359-682 GCF_000690835.1 Fulmarus glacialis
CCCTTGCGGGGACTCGTGGCACAGGGACAGTCCCAAAGTAAGTGTCCCCATGCCGCAAACCCACCCGTCCCCCCGCAGTGGGAGATGCACCCACTCCCCAGCACCCACTCCCCAGCACCCTGGGCGACCGGCTCTGCCAGGACAGGCGGCACCACGGCGGGGAGGGAAGAGCCACCGGGAAGCGTGACAAACGGACATGTCACATCCAGGGCTGTGGCAGTCCGGTCCTCGGACAGGTTTGGTTTCTGGCAAGAGGGTGCAGTGAGGGTTCACAGCCGGGATGGATGTGACCCTGCCCACGCACCATGCAGGCAAAGGGGGAC
>NW_009210461.1:907-1461 GCF_000690835.1 Fulmarus glacialis
GGGTAACTGCCCCCCCCCCCCCTCCCGGCACCCCTGCCTGTGCGCTGCCCGCCCCAGCATCCAACCTTGCAGGCAACGAGGTTGGGGTGAGGGCTCTGCGGGCCCCCCGGGACCAGCACCGTCCCCTGACCGGGATGGGGACAGCTTGCTCTCAGCCCAGGGGCTTTGGGGGTGCCTTCACCGTGGCGTCTGGCACAAGGGGCGTAAAGCCCAGCAAGGGGCAGAGGTGGGAACGGTCTCCGGATCCAGGTGGAGCAGCAAAGGGAGATGCTCACAGACACACACGCTTCTTGGATGGAGATTTCAAGGGCTCCTGCCACCCGCGGGGTGACCCCAGCCAAGGTAGGGGGGCCTGGGTGCTGCCTGCCCCCGCACCCCGAATTTCAGGGCACCCCCAGATCAGGCTGGGTCAGCCCAGCCCGAGGGTGTTTGCGCTCGCAGAAGCAGCTCCTCGCAGAGGACGAGGGTCCCTGCTGGTGACTCCAGGAGGGGACACAGAGGGCGGGTGACACTGCCAGACACCCGCTCCCCCCCAGGCTTACCTGGCTCCCCCC